>NC_134687.1:11869344-12159344 GCF_050947455.1 Rhinoderma darwinii | reverse complement strand
GCCCATAGGTAATTAGTCTGCACCTGCTTCTATGTCTGTGAGACTGACTCCTTCTTCCACCACTCAGGATGGCAGGCTTAGGAGTGGGAGAGCCTATCACAGCCTGGCCAGAAGGAGCTAGCTCCCGCCCTCTGTCTATTTATACCTGCCTTTCCTGTTCCTCCTTGCTTGTGATTCTTCTCTGTTGGTTTCCTGGCCCCGCTGCAGCTTCTTGTACTACTTGTCCCTGCTTCGTATTGACCCTGGCTTACTGACTACTCTTCTGCTCTGCGTTTGGTACCTCGTACACTCCTGTTTTGACTCGGCTTGTTCACTACTCTTGTAATGACGGGGGTAGGGAAACGGACAAGTGAGCCCTAATCTACCCGCCACTCTGTCCCTGCCTACTTGCAACGACCCGCCCTAGGCGACGGAGTACAACTGGGCGGCGGTCCCTACGCTCAGTAAGTGCACGAGAAAACCAGACAAGGGAACAGAAAGCAGAACAGAAAGCAAAGGGAAAGGGGCAGTTGCCCACGGCAACACCGTGAGCAACAAGAGTGGTGAACGAGCCGAGTCAAACCAGGAGTGCACGAGGTACCAAACGCAGAGCAGGAGAGTAGTCAGTAAGCCAGGGTCAGTATGGAGCAGGATCAAATAGTTAGAAGCTGTAGCTGGGCCAGGAAACCACACAAGAAGAATCACAAGCAAAGGAGGAACAGGAAAGGCAGGTATAAATAGACAGAGGGCGGGAGCTAGCTCCGTCTGGCCAGGCTGCGATAGGCTCTCCCACTCCTAAGCCTGCCATCCTGAGTGGTGGAAGATGGAGTCAGTCTCAGAGACATAGACTCAGGTGCAGACTGATTACCTATGGGAGTATACACAGAAGTTGTGCCTGGCAGATCCTTTACAACTCTCCTGCTCTACGTTTGGCACCTCGTACTCTCCTGGTTTGACTCGGCTCGTTTACTACTCTTGTTGCTCACGGTGTTGCCGTGGGCAACTGCCCCATTTCCCTTTGTTCTGTGTTTCCTTGTCTTGTTATTTGTCGTGCACTTATTGAGTGTAGGGACCGTCGCCCAGTTGTACCCCGTCGCCTAGGGCGGGTCGTTGCAAGTAGGCAGGGACTGAGCGGCGTGTAGATTAGGGCTCACTTGTCTGTTTCCCTATTCCTGTCATTACACTAATATTTTATAACATTGACCCGAGATTGAGTTACACAAGATTGACCAAGATTGAGTTACACAAGATTGACCAAGATTGAGTTACACAAGATTAAAATGTTGTACTATATAATATGCCGAGGTTTCATCTCCATTGGACTTTTTTGGGGGAAGATGAAACTGAGCTTTTGACCAATAAACTCCAAACTTGAATGAACTCAACAATTTCTGACCCAAGATGTTATATCACATAAAGACATCATTAGAAGATTCAAGGTCAGACTGGTCTACCAGAGTACCAGGGGATCCACCAGTGGGCCCATGCTCTGACACAATAGTTGGCCACAAAGGACCAGCAGAAGACAACCCGATTTAGGGCAGACTTTCGAGCCCATCACTTGATATTAGGGTCTATTACTTATGGGGTATTCACAAATAACTTATTAGACAGTATAGATGAGAAGATGTCCTGTGTGAATGTCCAGCGTCAGCATCTGGCAAGGTCGAGCAGTGGTCAGAGCCCACTGAAGGAGGAAGGACCCACTACTAAGAATTATATAGCAGAAGGAGCAGCGTCCCGAGAAGCACAGAGTTTTTCAGGAGAGGAATGTGCTGATCATATGGGAGTCAGTGACTTCAAACTCAGGGGCAACTCCTTACAAACAGGAGTCCATATATAAAATAAAGTTGTTGCGGTTAACATCTCCTATAGAAAAAAAATTTAGTTTTGGCTGGCATCCCACCTCTCCCATTGAAAAGAGTTGTGACCTCCCACTCACCACCCCGCTCAGATCAAACCCTCACCCACTTTTAATTATGCCCTAACATAAAGCATCAGCCGCACTTGTCTCGTGACACATATCTGAACTTTTATATATATAATGTTTGAGATTGTCCTTTCTTCGGCTTATTGTATTTTGACTGTAATTTTTCCACAATAAATTCATTTTCTGCAGTAATCTCGGCGGGGTCTCGAAGACTGACTAATCCTCACACCTCCACCTTTTGTGAAGGGAAAAAATGCTAAATATTGTTATCTAAGCACTTCTAGGTTTTGTATTTGTAATTTGGTGAAATAAATGATTTCTTACAGTTTAGGAATGTATGTAAAGCGCCTTCACATCTGGTAAACCTACGTATGTAAGAAGCAATTGTAAACACAGCAATTCCTTAATCTGGTTTTACAGAGAATAGGGGAATCCCACACGTTGGGAAGATGGTGGACCCCTGACCCCCGTTCTCCACATATAGGAGGAGATGAAGTGGAGCGGGAGAAGTGAGTACTTACAGGGCGGACAGACCACTTGGCACAGAATTCCCAGTTCTCTCCCTATCCTCCCCCATGTGCAATGTACACTACCGTTCAAAAGTTTGGGGTCACCGAGACAATTTTGTGTTTTCCATGAAAACTCACACTTATATTTATCAAATGAGTTGCAAAATGACTAGAAAATATAGTCAAGACATTGACAAGGTTAGAAATAATGATTTTTATTTGAAATAATAATTTTCTCCTTCAAACTTTGCTTTCATCAAAGAATGCTCCATTTGCAGCAATTACACCATTGCAGACCTTTGGCATTCTAGCTGTTCATTTGCTGAGGTAATCGGGAGAAATTTCACCCCATGCTTCCAGAAGTCCCTCCCACAAGTTGGATTGGCTTGATGGGCACTTCTTGCGTACCATACGGTCAAGCTGCTCCCACAACAGCTCTATGGGGTTGAGATCTGGTGACTGCGCTGGCCACTGCATTACAGATAGAATACCAGCTGCCTGCTTCTTCCCTAAATAGTTCTTGCATAATTTGGAGGTGTGCTTTGGGTCATTGTCCTGTTGTAGGATGAAATTGGCTCCAATCAAGCGCTGTCCACAGGGTATGGCATGGCGTTGCAAAATGGAGTGATAGCCTTCCATATTCAAAATAGCTTTTACCTTGTACAAATCTCCCACTTTACCAGCACCAAAGCAACCCCAGACCATCTGCCACTCTGCCCTGAAGGCCAGCATCCCGGAGTCGCCTCTTCACTGTAGACGTTGACACTGGCATTTTGCGGGTACTATTTAATGAAGCTGCCAGTTGAGGACCTGTAAGGCATCTATTTCTCAAACTAGAGACTCTAATGTACTTGTCTTGTTGCTCAGTTGTGCAGCGGGGCCTCCCACTTCTCTTTCTACTCTGGTTAGAGCCTGTTTGTGCTGTCCTCTGAAGGGAGTAGCACACACCGTTGTAGGAAATCTTCAGTTTCTTGGCAATTTCTCGCATGGAATAGCCTTCATTTCTAAGAACAAGAATAGACTGTCGAGTTTCACATGAAAGCTCTCTTTTTCTAGCCATTTTGAGAGTTTAATCGAACCCACAAATATAATGCTCCAGATTCTCAACTAGCTCAAAGGAAGGCCAGTTTTATAGCTCCTCTAAACAGCAAAACTGTTTACAGCGGTGCTAACATAATTGCACAAGGGTTTTCAAGTGTATTCTAATCATCCATTAGCCTTCTAACACAGTTAGCAAACACAATGTACCATTTGAACACTGGAGTGATGGTTGCTGGAAATGGGCCTCTATACACCTATGTAGATATTGCATTAAAAACCAGACGTTTGCAGCTAGAATAGTCATTTACCACATTAACAATGTATAGAGTGAATTTCTGATTAATTTAATGTTATCTTCATTGAAAAAAACTGTGCTTTTCTTGCAAAAATAAGGAAATTTCTAAGTGACCCTAAACTTTTGAACGGTAGTGTATATTCAAGGCTGAATTTCATGAGTTTCACCTTCATCAATGCGGCACCATCGGCCTAGTTAAGTGTGGGCTCCCTGGCTTAAGGGCCGTGTGGCAACTGCAATCGCTGCAACCCCAATGGATAAACACTTTATCAATAAAACCATCCCTTGTTGCAGGCTATCTATTCTCCTCGAGACTACCCTCACACTGTGTTACTTCACACGACCTTACGCTTCCTGGAGGGCTTTTCGGCCTATTTGTCAAACGTCACTCTCCTCCTTCTCGCGCCCCATAGCCATCTCCATCTTCCGACCCCAAACTTTAGGGCCCCATGTCTCTTAATAGCTTTGACTACAGACTTTATAGGTTTATAAGCTCCAGGACCTGCTGTCCAATACTCTACCCACACATGCCAACAAGAACTTGTACCAGGAGGTCTCCAGACCATACACAAATCTTCTCCCACACGTTCACTACGGCCCTAAAGTTTATCAGCACTTAGTCCAACGACTATTTCATTCATCCAGTCTTTTACCAGGACTACAATCACTAGGCCGCATTTTCTTTCTTGCAGAGCAAACAGTCACTGTAGCTTTCCTCACGGGCCCACCAATCCAGAAATCTATGTAATTCCCACTAGGCCGCACTACAGACTTCCCCCAGGTTTGAGCACAATTCAGCTCCTCCACCCATCCTTTCCCACATCCGGGCTGACTATCTCCACAACCTCAGCAGCTTCCCTGGAGCCAACCCTCTCCTTAATTAAACCGCTTCGGCAATGGCCCGCTCGGTACCCCACAAGCCGCTTTTCTCCACAGCCTGCCTCTGTCCATTCCAGACTATATAGGTCTTTAATGCTCACTGTCTGCTCTGTGACTCCTGCCTCTTACTTCCCTCCATACAACAATAGTCTCTACAGGCCTGTGTCACCATCTGTCATTCAACCAGGAGCAGCAGACTCCAGCCTTCTCCTGCCCTACTGCAGTAAGACCAGCCCACTCTAGTCATCAGATCTCTCCGCCACTGCACAACACAACAGCCTTCTCTCCACCTCGCGGGGTTCAATGGCTCATTTCCTTTTATGAACTCCACCTTTTCCCTCCTCCTATCAGCATGGCGGTGCAGCGCATCAGCGTCATCATGCTTGGCTACTTGCCAGTACTAGGCTCTTCCAGGGTGTACCAGTCCCTCCCTCCTCCTATTATCGTGGTGACGCAGCACATCAGCGTCACCATGCTTCCCTACTTGCTACTACTGGGGTATTCCAGGGTTTCCCAGTCTCGCTCTCCACCTCTGTCTCCGCTCCCTGAAGACTCCTCTCACTGATGAGAGCACTGCACAATTGGCAGCGCCGCAGAGCATGGCAGCCTACCTCCTCTAGGGACCTGCAAGACAAACAGCACATCCATAAAACATCACTGCACAACTGTCCTGACAGTCTCTCAAAGGGCCAGCTAACTATTTACATAAAAAGATATGTACACGGTCCATAGTCTGTAGATGGGGGTACTAGGTTCACCCTCTTTAAAGGCCCCTCTTCAGCAGAAATGGCTATTGTGCCACAGGTCCCACACCAATAACGGCGGTCATGCTTGTCATCACTTGCAATCTGTCCTTGGCGCCCACATGTCTTGTATAGGGTTAAAAGGACCAATATTTCTGGAAGTGTTGGTCAATGTACTGTTGGAATATCTCTTATTAATTTTCCTATGTACTTTCTATACTATCCAAATTAAATTTCCATTGATCTCTGACCTGAAACGAATTCCCAAATGGTTCTCAAATTCATCCTGTACTGATCTGTGTTTGTCTTATATTCATGTACCTGTACGTCACGCCTTGACTTTTTACCATTCCCAGAGGATACTCTTCTATCCTACCATCCGTCCAGCTGTTACTTCTGGAGATTATTCTAGGAATAGGGAATTGGAAACTGGGGAATTCCTCTGGAAATTGTACACTTTTGCCATAATGGGATAATGACCCCAATAAATGATATATTCTAGCAATAGTATGTGAATGACTCTCAAGAGAGTCTACACTGATACCTCACCATGGCCCCTTAACAATTCTACACTTTTGCCACAGCATGAGAATCACCCTTAAGAAAGTTATTATTTTGACCACAGCATGAGAATGACCTCCAAGAAATTCTTGCTACACTCTTGCTACAACATGAGAATGACCCCCAAGAAAATGGTATACTTTTATCACTGTCAGCCACGGCCCACACGAGCCGTTGCGGCTCCCTTTCTGCCCGACAGGCAGCATGTAGGCCTGCTTGGTGATGTGGCATCATCATGACAGCAGGACGTCATGACTCTACATGTGAAGCACGGCACCAGCCTCAGGATCAGGACCAGGCACGGTGTGTGACGGCACTCTCCTAGGCCCTTTAAGAGAAATTGCTCTAATCTTCTAGTGCTTGGTTATTAGCCCTGGTGGTGAGTTTTCCTGTTCTTTGTTCCTGTTGTTCCCTGTGATCTTCCCATGTTTGACCCAGCTTTCTTCTGTTCTCCACTTGATCTGATTCACCCATGTAGTGGCCTCAGCCTAACCTTGACCTAGACTCCTGATACAAATTTCTGGATCCATTCTGGATCTGTTTGACCACAAGATGCTTTATACCCGCCATCTGAAGCCTGACCGCGTTTTGGGGACTTTCCTGGGGATCGGCAACTGGAAATTTTACCGTAAAAGTCCATACCTCTTGCGGGGGTTAAGGGTTAAGGCCTTAGACTATGCATCCCAGGTTAGCCTATACCAACTGAGTAACAGACTCGGTCACTCATTCTTCCTGCTGGCTGATACATGTTCCCGCTACGCTGTGTGTCACGTTCAGGACGGCCTTTACCTTTTCAGTATCCATCTTGAGATCTTGATTCGAGACGATGTAGCCCAGGAAGGGTAGAGAATCTTTCTCAAACACACACTTCTCCAACTCGGCGTACAGGCAATTAACCATAGCAAAACTTGATGGACATGTCTCATATCATTGAATCTGGAGAAAAAAATCAAGATGTAATCAAGATAGACCACAACACAAACATAGAGGAGGTCACGGAAGATGTCATTAACGAACTCTTAGAAGACTGCGGGAGCATTACGCAGGCCGAAGGGCATTACTAGTTATTCATAGTGTCCGTCACGGGTGTTAAATGCAGTCTTCCACTTGTCACCCCGGCGAATCCGGATTAGGTTGTAAGCTCCACGACGGTCTAGCTTCGAAAAAATCTTGGCTCATCGTATGCAATCAAACAGTTCAGAAATCAATGGCGACGGATATCTATTTTTTACCGTGATCTGGTTGAGACCCCGGTAGTCGTTGCAAGGACGCAGAGAACCATCCCTTTTCGGGGAGGAAGACTTCCGTATGGAGCTCCTTTCCAAGTTCTTCTTAACATAGGCGGACATGGACAGAGTCTCTGGCAAGGAGAGAAGATATACCCTACCACAGGGAAGGGATGCACCAGGAAGTAGGTCGATAGGACAGTCATACGCCCGGTGTGGGGGCAGCGTCTCCGCCTCTTTCTTGCTGAAGACGTCCGAAAATGCAGCATAATGGCCAGGCAATCCTGCCAATGACCGAGGCAGAGGAGGCTGAACCAAACGAATCTGTACCAGGAAACGGTTGAGACACTCGGGCCCCACTGGAGAACCTCTCCTGAATTCCAGTTCAGGACTGGGGCATGTAGTCGGGTCAGGCCCAGCAGCACAAGATTGACGGCTTTAGCCAGGACAAAGAACGAGAGGAGCTCGGAATGGAGGGCTCACACTTGGAGCCTCAGCGGCTTAGTTACAGCTACAATCGGGTCTGGCAGAGGTAGTCCATACACAGATGCAACCATCAACTGCCTCGCCAGAGGGGTTGTGGGCAATTGGAGAAGATCCACCAGGTCTCTACGAATGAAATCAGCAGCGTGTCCAGAGTCCAGATAAGCAGAGACCCGAGACGTTTTTTCGCCGGACATTATGGTCAATTTAGACAAAAGTCCTTCTTTACCCAAGGTTGTCTCTCCCACCAACCCTAGCCTCTGAGGTTTTTGGGGACACAGACACACAAGATGGCCGCCGAGGCCGCAATATAGACAGAGTCCCGTGGTGCGTCTGCGTTGTCTCTCCTGGGCAGACAGCTTAAAGTAGTCCGTCCTCACAGACTCTTTTGAAGGATCAGCATCTGAGAACAGCAGGGGTTGCTGCAAAGTAGGAACCGAGCTAGGGAGTCCCCCCTCCCGACGAGCTTCTTGGAGCCGTTGTCGGATCCTTATATCAATCCGGGCGGCCAGAAGGATGAGGTCCCTGCCAGAATGTAGCCACCAGGGCCTAATTGTTCCACAACAGTTCTTCCGCCAGGGTTTGGAAGTGGATTGCTTACTTGCCCGCGGAGGTGTCTTCCTGGTGTAGGTTAAGCAAGGAGGTGGCTGCAGACGAGACTCGTCCAAGCTCCTCAAACACCGTGCAAAATGTCCGTAGGAACCCCTGGAAGTCACGGGTCTCTGGTCCTTGTCTCTCTCAGATTGGGTTCACCCATGCAAGGGCCCTGCCAGAGATGATGAAAGCGACCCTTGCCCAATCAGACGAAAATGCCCTTGCATACAGGCTAAAGTGGATCTGGCACTGGTTCAAAAATCCACGACAGGCCCTCACGTCTCCATCATAGCGGTCAGGAAGCGGCAAAGAAAATCGGGGATGAGCACTGCCAGGAGGTGTAGTTGGAGGATCTGTACTGCCAGGAGGTGTAGTAGGAGGAACGGCAACTTGCACCTCCAGCCGACGTGCAATAATGTTCAATGCCTGGAGGAGTTGGTCCTGTCGAGAACGGAGGTCTAGCATATCCGCCTGCATCTCTTGTGACGTCATCATGGTTTTGGATTGACCAGAGGGGTCCATGGCCTTAGCTTACTGTGACGTTGGGTACGTGGACCCACTGTGCTGTACAGCCGTAACGGTATGGCAGCTGGCCAACAGAACACAGGCAAGTCTATAGTTTGTATAGGTGTACCTGTGTTTGCTTCAGACAGTAGCGAGGCAGGCTCGGAAGGGACTTAGGCAGCAGGCGGACACCAGGCATGGTGTAACAGGACAGGCGTGGTATACAGCACAGCATGACTTCAACTCAATACGGCACTTGACCAGGACAGCACGGGATACAGGTTACAGGTAGCAGGAACGGGAAACACTGGAAACTGGATGACACTAGGAGACCATTTGCAGAGACAAACTAGGGTAACAACAACAATGCTCAGGCAAGGCAGGTAGGGCCTGGGCCCCTCTTATAGTCCAGGGTGCTCATGGGCTAATTTTGTACTTGTACTCAGGTGCGCACACTGGCGCTTTAACAGCAGGCATGAGCGTGCACGCGCTCCCTACGGGATCCGGCCGGGAGAAGCGGAAGTGAGAAGATGGGGGCCAGCGCTCACAGATCCATGGCTGCGGCCGTCAGGTGGTGAGTGAGCCTGACGGCCTGCGGCCATGGGCATGACACTGTGTGACTCTGCTTCACCATCTTCAAGACGTCATCCAGGTCCTGAGCGCGCTAGCAGGTGACCTGTGTCCAGATTAGCTCTTGGATTTATAGTTTTATACGGAGCGTTACAGTCACATCAACATTCTACACTCTTGCCACAGAATGAATATGAGCCAGAATTAATTCAGGCATTTGCTTCCATATGAGAATGAACCCCAAGAAATTCTAAGCTCTTGCTACAGCATGAGAATGACCTTGGTGTCCGATGACCTTGGACTGCAGAATACTGGAACATTCCCGAGCTTGTCGCAATAATCAGTCCCTGAGTTTTTTGGAATGAAATTTAAATTGCAGATTATGGATCCCACAGGAACTGCAGGCAGAATTTTATGTTAAGTCAAGGCTGATAAACACATCATTTGGATTATTTAAATTTTGCTGTATTTGTATTGAACATAAGGAGTGATCGCCATTAAGACCATGTTTCCATATAACTCACAATCCCGACATTTAGACTTTTGCAAAGCAAACACTTTTTTTTTTTCCCCATGGAATGTGGCAATAAATTCCGTTTTCGAATCAATTTCTTCCAAGAAAACTAAACACATGATGTAAATATTTCTAATGGTAGAAGATTCTCGGAGCTCGTGAAATACTATTATTTATGTGTCGGGGATGAGAACGTTCGCCATTGTTTATTGTTTCAGCCATTAACGCCAATAACATTAAATTCCATCTCCAAATCGCCTTGTGAGGGCATGAAGAGCTAAGAGAGCGGACCCTGACTCTTCATAATCTTCTTCTTCGTCACGTCTCTCGCTCTGCGCTTATTTATATTCTGTAAGAAAAAGAGAAAAAAGTAAAAAATAAAAATGCAGAGAAATGCAGATATTATTTCTCCAAGCCATTCACTGCCTTTTAAAGAATGACAATTCATTTTTAACCCTTTAAATGTCTTTAATTCCTTTCCGATCTCCAACGTATATACTGCGGACTGAGGTCGGGGGGGTGTATGGAGCGGGCCCACCGGGTAAAAATGGTCCATAAAACGAGCACGTCGGCTGTACGTTATAGTCGACACTTCAGTGTAACGAGCGGGATCCTGCTTGTTTAACCCCTTGGATACTGCATTCAATAGTGACTGCGGAATCGAAGCCGTTAGAAACGGGGGAGGCCCCCTCTGATGTTTCATTGCCCCCCCCCCCCACGGCGCAAAGGAAGGAACCCGTCAGAATCACGATATACAGCTATACATTAGTATTGCAGTATATTGTGCAAGCGATTAGACTGATCGCTGCTTCAAGTCCCATAGGGGGACTAATAAAAAAGAAGTTAAACACAGTTAATAAGTTTTTCTAATATATAGTATATAAAAAAACTTTAATTATTAAAAGTAAAATAAAAAGTTTCCCATTATCTCCAATAAACGATGTAAAAAAAAAAATAATAATTGAACATAACTGATCTGTAAATGTCTAAAGTAATACAATATAACATTCATTAATATTTAACCCGCACGGTGAACGCCGTAAAAAATGTAAACGCCAGAATCGCTGTTTTTTGGTCACCTCATCTACCACAATAAATGGAATAAAAAGTGATCAAAAAGTCTCATGTAGCCCAAAAGGGCACTAATAGAAACTACAGCTCGTCCCGCAAAAAAAATAGCCCTCATACCGCTCAATAGACGAAAAAATATTAAAGTTACGTCTCTCAGAATGTGGCAACAAATTTTATCATTAACAATAATTTTTTTCCTTGTAAAAGTAATAAAACATAAAAAAAAAAGATATAAATTTAATATCGCCGTTATTGTATTGACCCGCAGAATAATTTTAACATGTCGTTTTTACTGCACGGTAAACGCCGTAACAACTAAACCTAAAAAGCAATGGAGGAATCCAATTTTTTCCAGTTATCCAGTACATTATATATCACAATAACTGGTGTCGTGAAAAGCTACAACTCATTCTGCAAAGTTTGGCCGGCCATGGTCATCCTCTGAAAAAATCAGTTGATCGCCATGATGGCTCCAATCTTAATGTGGTTGACAGCCCCTTAAAATACCTTCTTCCCCAGGGGGAGCTTCATTCATGCAGATTTTTTATTGTTAGGGCGGGTTCACACATGGCGGAATTGCACTTAAATTCCGCTGCGGACACTCCGCAGCGTTAATCCGCAGCGGAGCCGTTTCTCCATTGACTTTCACTTTAATTTAGCAGTGTTCGTTTACACGATGCGTACAATTCCGCTGCGGAGCATAGGCTGCGGAGCGGAATTTGGTGTCCGCAGCATGCTCTGTCTGTTGCGGAGCAGTGGCGGACTCATGGCGGAATTTCTCCATTGACTTCAATGGAGATTCAAAGTTCCGCAATGAAGTCCGCAGCTGTCATGCACATGTCATGTGTGGTGCGGATGCGTCTTGCTTTTTTTACTTGACATTTCTTCATTCTGGCTGGACCTATGTATTTCTAGGTCTACAGCCAGACTGAGGAAGTCAATGGGGCTCCCGTAATGACGGGAGCGTTGCTAGGAGACGTCAGTAAATAGTCACTGTCCAGGGTGCTGAAAGAGTTAAGCGATCGGCAGTAACTGTTTCTGCACCCGGGACAGTGACTACCGATCCCAATATACATGTATCTGTAAAAAAAAATGAAGTTCGTACTTACCGAGAACTCCCTGTTTCTGTCTCCAGTCCGGCCTCCCAGGATGACGTTTCAGTGTAAGTGACGGCTGCAGCCAATCACAGGCCAAGCACAGGCTGCAGCGGTCACATGGACTGGCGCGTCATCCAGGGAGGTCGGGCTGGATGCCGAAGGAGGGACGCGTCATAAAGACAACGGGCGGTAAGTATGAATTTCTTTTACTTTCACTAGGGAAAGTGCTGTCCCTTCTCTCTATCCTGCACTGATAGGGAGAAGGGAAGCACTTTTCCTGCAGTCCGCAGCAGCTAGTCCGCATCAATTTTCTGCACATTTTGTGCAGATCCGCAGCCGTAATCCGCAACCCGGATTAGGTGCGGCATTGATGCGGACAGTTGCGGAGGAATTCCGCCATGTGTGGTCATGCCCTAAAGGTACTTTTACACTGGCCCATTTTTGTCGTAACAGCGTGCACCGATCAACGAGATCACTCGATCACTGCGATCACTCATCCCCATGCATTTCCATCATGAGGGCAGCACAAGATAAATGTGCTGCCGATAACGATAATATTTCCTGCTGCATAAACAATACGATCAGCTGATTAACGAGCGTCTGCTGATCCCTGTTTATACACGGCAATGATTAGTAACAAGTGTTCTGTGAACCCTTATTTGCTTGATAATTGGCCCTTGTAAAAGGGCTCTATGTATCTATTTTAGTAAATACTTGTATTCCCTGTGAAATAATTCTGGAACATCTTTTCTCAGACGTTTCTCAACAATGTTCCATTCCTCTGTTATTCCTCCTAGAATTCTTTGAATAAATTGACAGCTGGGTGTTGCCAGTTGGGGGTGTGTCCCTACACAGACTGTCACAGTCCAATCAGTGCTGACAGAGAGGACACACCCCTTTGACAAGGGGAATGGTAAAACCCGGTTGTCAACGTATTAATACATTTGTAAGAGGAATAACAGAGGAACGGAACAAAGTTCTAAGAAAATATATAAGATCTAATATGTGACTCTTCTATATAACCTTTGGTTGCTTTGATTCAAGTGAATAGGAGAAGGCTGTAAAGCTGTGAACTGTTGCTATGTCTCTGTTTTTCAGACTGTAGCTGGGAAAGGAATGAAGAGGAAGAAGCTTGCACGAGCGCCACGGCCACGTCAGACAGCTGATCGGTGTTGGTGCCGATACTCGGACCCACATATATCAGAAATAGGCTGTTATATGCAGGGCCCATGTACTGAAGGTGATGCCAAACTAGGGGTCCGGGGGTAAGGCAAAGTTATATGATGCAGCTTCTGTCTCCAGATCAGGCCTAGCCTCTCCTGTTCTACCATACACCTGATGTCGGTGTTCCCTCCTATGTGTAAATCAGCTATATGTGCGTGCCTTGACTAAGCCCTGGCTCAATGTGACGTCCGGCCCTTTGATATAGGATTGACTGTGACGGGGGGACAATAGGTAAACAGAACACAAAGTGAAACATTGCACCAAAAATGCAAAGTGTGAACTGGACTATGACTTCTAACTCAAAAACTCCCTTTGTCTAATATTACATTTTGTAGGACTGAGTGCTCAGAGCCAATCAGAGGTCTCCAATCTAATGCTCCTCCTCCTTTCCCATCATGCTGTTTCAATAATGAGGCAAAGATACTGCAGCTGCATCCCCCTCCTCCCCCTCCTCCAATATTACTCACTAGAATAATTTCTTGGAGACTGTGAAGGTTTGTGAATATTTATCAGAGGGCCTGATGGCCGGAAAAAGGGAACTACAAGCTTCTGGAAGGGGAGAACAATTCTATCCCCCAACCCCCCACCGATAGGAGATATTCAGGAGTGATTTTGCCGTATATGTGCAAATACTTTTTTAAAGATCAGTTCACACGTTGCGTAAAAACTGTGGATTTTCCGCAACGCAAAGTGCTGCCGTTTTCCGCAGCGGACACTCCGGGTGAAAAACAGCACCACAGTTTGGTGCGTTTTTTTGCCCGGAATTCCCTGCGCCGCACAGGGCGGATACGCTGCGTATGTACTTTTACGCAGCGTATCCTCCCCGTGTGAACCTAAAAGTGCATATGTTTTTGGAAACAATTTTAGCTCATAAAAGAACTGTGTCATTGTCCTCTCCACATCGAGCCTCGAGATTATTTATAATCCATCAGCGAGTATTTTATATATATTCCCCTGAACAATGCTTCACCTTGGCTCATGGTCTGGTGGTGGATTGAGACATGAAATGGAAAATGACAATTTCTCCCGTGTGAATCATTCATTTCAGAACTCCCACCCACTCACAATCAATGTGCCCATTTTCCTATTCATTTAAAGCACAGGCGCTCGTTGCTGAGCAGCTTTTTGAGTCTTGGCTCTTTTTGATGCCAGGTGAAAATTTTGCAGCATTAACTTATATATCAGCAACACACAATGTGAGACATTACTCCAGGGTGTATATTGTGTATATTGATCACTAACGCTCAGTTCATCCAGGACAATATGAAGAACGGTCACAACCGCTCCAGTAATGCTACACTTCATTATATTACATCTTTACATATTGATCTGTTATTTCCTAATCATAAAAAGTGAAAAATATAAAAAAAAATATATAAAAAATTGTACAAAAAAAAAACAGAGGTCCAAATACATGGAAATAAATGCAAAAATTCTGCCTCTCTGCAGTCACCACTAGAGGGAGCTTAAGAGCTTTCTTATTATTTATCTCATCCCGATCCAGCACCGCTCTCCCACTGCTAACAGCCGCCGATCACCTAGGATCTCCTTGACAACTGTACCACTCTGATGACGTCACACCCAGCGGCAGATTTGAAGGGACATTCTGCTTGTGACCACTGCCTGTCTATTAATGTACATTCCTTACTAGTAGCAGGTTTGTACTCGTCTTGATCCTGACCCTAGCTTTATCTTTGGATTACGCCATCTTCTCGCTCCTTCTATTTTCTGACCTGGTACTTGTAGTTTGACCTCCCTGTTATTGACCTCTGGCTTGTCTCCTGGTAACGTCTCTGTCTCCTCTTCTGGTTTGTAATATTATTGTCCGCTCTCCTGTTATCAATCCCTGGCTTCTGTCTGACACCGCTCCTGCACCAGCTCAAGACGTTCCCGTAGCGAACTCCGCGTCTCGGTTTAGCCTAGCGTCATAATTGTTCCCCACAGAAATTATAGGGGGCAGCAATGAAAAATGATACAATTTTCCAATATTCTTTCTGTATGAAGTACTTGCGGTTTTTAAGATCTCTGCTTGCTGACGTTCAATAAGAACTTTTATTATTTACTTCCTTTCTGGTGACGGTCACACAGATGGAATTTTGAGGCAGATTTTTCTGCTTGCAAAACAAACTCAGTGTGAACAGGGCCGTAGCATGATACATTGTACACACACACACACACACACACACACACACACACACACACACACACACACACACACACACACACACACACATTGACAATGGACAGAATTGTATCCACTAGAAGGAAACAATGAAGGATCTTACTGACTAACAACAAGCAGAGATCTTGAAAATCGTGAGGAATAAGTAAGGAAAGTATATTGGAAAATTGTATAACTTTTAAATATACAAAAAATAACATTAATTTGCTTAAACTGGACAACACCTTTAAAGAGGACCTATCATTAGGTCATATAAGTTGAACTGTTTAACTAAACTGAATAGCCATGTCTCCATGATTCCAGCACTATTTTTTTCCTGGACCCCCCCGTTCCAGAGATATGGCCCACTGTTGTGTTGGCTCCCTATATGAAAATTTTCTGTAGTTAGCCAACAGGGCGGAGCTAGCTTCCCTACCTCTGATGCTGACCAATCAGAGTAAGGCATTTTGAGGGTTCACATCCTGTTGGCTAACTACAGCAAATTAGCATAGAGGGAGCCAACACAACAGTGGGCCATATCTCTGGAACGGAGGCGTCCAGGAAAAAAAAGAAAAGAAGCACTGGAATCAGGGAGACAGCGCTATTCAGGTCGGTACAACTTATATGACCTAGTGACAGGTCCTCTTTAACATATCGTCGGCTGGCAGTTTCAACAACAGAAGACCATTGGAATATACTCATGTCCGCTAAGTGTATTTTGAGAACAGGCCACTAAAAGTGGACACCTTAAAGGGGCTGTCAGGATTAGAATTAAATGGCTGATTTCTTCCAGAAACAGCGCCACCCTTGTCCAGAGGTTGTGTGTGGTATTGCTGCTCAGCACTATTTACTTCAATGGAATTGAGCTTCAATACCAGACACAACCCATGAACAGGTGGTTGCGCTATTTCTGGAAGAAAGCAGCCATGTTTTTCTAGTCTTTGATCGCCCCTTTAGGTTTATTAAAATCATTGTTTGGTCCGATGAATCCTTATTTCTGCTGGACAACGCAGCTGCAAACTGGAGAGGCGATACACATGGGCTTTCTTCATACTCCTGGAGGAAAGCCCCGATACGTCATAGGATTTTTAGTATTTTTATATACTTGCTTATCATGTGCTTTTTTGTTTTTGTGTTTTGCATCGCACAAATCATTTTATCTAGACCAAGAATAAGGCTATGTGCACATGATTTCTTTTCAGACGTAATGGAGGTGTTTTACGCCTCGAATAACGCCTGAAAAACCGGCTCCATTATGCCTACAAACATCTGCCCATTACTTGCAATGGGTTTTCCGATGTTCTGATCAGACGAGGTGTAATTTTACGCGTCGCTGTCAAAAGACATCTCGTCAAAAGAAGTGCAGGACACTTCTTAGGACGTTTTTGGAGGCGTTTTTCCATAGACTCTATTGAAAACAGCTCCAAAAAACGGCCGTAAAAAACGCAGCAAATACCCGCGATAAACGCAAGTTGCTCAAAAAACGTCTGAAAATCAGGAGCTGTTTTCCCTTGAAAACAGCTCCGTAAATATATATATATGTATATATATATATATATATATATATATATATATATTTATATCAATTCATGTTTTATGTGTTTTCATGCAACTTTGAAAATGACTTTTAATCAAAAATGTTTTTAAGATAAAGTTTCTATGTATCCTGGGTAGATAGAAGCTGTGTCGTTCTCTTTTAGCCGATTTAGTCAGTTCAGCTGAACTGACGGCTCGGCTGAGATCGGGTCCTGCGTATCTCTGAGGGTATGTGCACACGTAAACTGCATTTACGTCTGAAATTACGGAGCTGTTTTCAGGAGAAAACAGCTCCGTAATTTCAGACGTAATTGCTCGTCCTCGCATTTTGCGAGGCGTCATTGACGCCCGTAATCTTGAGCTGCTCTTCATTGAATTCAATGAAAAACGGCTCAAATTACGTCCAAAGAAGTGTCCTGCACTTCTTTGACGAGGCAGTCAATTTACGCGTCGTCGTTTGACAGCTGTCAAACGACGACGCGTAAATGACAGGTCGTCGGTGCACAGTACGTCGGCAAACCCATTCAAATGAATGGGCAGATGTTTGCCGACGTATTGGAGCCGTATTTTCAGGCGTAAATCGAGGCATAATACGCCTTGTTTACGCCTGAAAATAGGTCGTGTGAACCCAGCCTGACACGAAAAAAACAGCTAATATTTAGCAAATCTAAGTTATGAACAAGGATGTGATTGTTGTTAGCTGGATCCTTTGTGTCAGGGACATGCAGGACCCAATCTCAGCCGAGCCGTCAGCTCAGCTATACTGACAGACTCGGCTGAGACAGAACAATACAGCTGTATTGTAAAAAGTAAAACAAAATGTTAATAAAAGTCAATTTGAAAGATGCATAAAAATATATATATTAATTTAATTTAAAAAAAAATTACTTACAAAGATGTACATAGCCTTAAATTGAGAGGTTACGATTCATACAATATGTAGGAGCACCCAATGGAAAAAGTTTGGATATACAGATTTCACCAGAAGAAGGATATTCACACACAGTCCAGTTAAATACCAAAATATAATTGCTATAAATTGTTGAACATTTTTGAGGGACAGTAAAATCATCCTTGAGTCTGAATCCCAGCACTCTCATCTCATACTATCTCATTTTAACTGGTTTTAAGAATGTGCAGTACTTACCATAAGAAAATGCTACTAGGGTACCTGTGGACGAAGGGGGATCACTGTTTGTTGGGGTTTTTAATATTTTAATACCGCTTGACGCATTATTACATACATGTACGTGATAAGCATCATAAGGAAGTATGGAGCGCGCTCATGGGCTGAGCGCGCTCCCTATGCTGTGGGTGTCAGCTGTGTTTTACAACTGACACCTGGGACGAAGGGCCGTGAACAGCAATCACAATGTTCCTGGCCATTTAACCCCTCAGAAGCTGTAGTCAATCGCGACCGCAGCATCTAAAGCATTGAAAAGAGGGGGCGGCCCCCTCCTACATCTCATTGACGCCCCCACACAGCGATCGGGGCTTGTCATGGCAGTCCAGGGGCCTAATAAAGGCCCCCAGGGCTGCCTTTTGTCTGCCTCTGTTAAGCCCTGTCCCTGGCAGGGCTTAGCAGAAGCCTGCGAAAAATGACGATATACTGCAATACATTACTATTGCAGCATATTGTACCAACGATCTAACGATCGCTGGTTCAAGTCCCCTAGGATGGCTAATAAACTGTGTAAAAAAAAGTTTAATAAAGTTATTAGTAGTAAAAAATAAATAAATATTAAAAGTTTGAAAAAAAAAACTTTCCCCATTTTTCCTCTAAAGTAATGTAAAAAAATAAAAAAATAAACAAAATTGGTATTGTTGCGCCCGTAAAAGTCTGAACTATTACAATATACCATGTAAATCGCATGGTGAACGACGTAAAAAAATGAACATTTGAAACGCCAAATTTGCTGTTTTTTTGTCACCTTAGCTCACAAAAACATGTAATAGAAAGTGATCAAAAAGTTTTACATTCCAAAAACATGGCACCAAGTTTTTTGTTTTTTTAAAAGTAATAAAATATTAAAAAAACAATATAAATTTGGTATTATCGTAATTATATTGAGTCACAGAATAAACTGAAGTTGTCATTTTTACTGCATGGTGGAAGCCGTAAAAACGAAAACCAAAAAACAATGTAGGAATTGCTGTTTTTTTTCCAATTTCAGCCTGCAAAGAATTTTTTTTCAGTTTCCCAGTACATTACATGGAACTATAAATGGTACCAAAAGAAACTACAACTCCTCCTGCAAAAAACTAAGCCCTCACATCGCTCTATTATAAAAAAGTTGTGGTTTGGAACACGTGGAGTGAAAAACCAAAGCGAAGAAATTAAAAATTGCTCGGTCCATAAGGGGTTAATGGGAGGTGATAGCCCTGAAGATGTGGTCTCCACTAGTTCTGCAATGTAAGCAAACTCAAAAGTCAAAAAGTACTCATGAAGATGGGATCAGGGCACCAGGATCTCTTGTTAGGGTATGTGCACACGGTAGCAGGCTTTTACGTCTGAAAAGACAGACTGTTTTCAGGAGAAAACAGCTGCCTCGTTTCAGATGTAAATGCTCCTCCTCGCATTTTGCGAGGCTTCTCGGACAGCGTGAGCAGCAAGCGAAGTGAACTAGCCGAGTCAAACCAGGAGATGAGCGAGGTACAAAAACACAGAGCAGAAGAGTGGTCAGTAAAGCCAATGTCAATGACAAGCAGAGGAACAGTAGTTCAAGAAGCTGCAGCAGGGCCAGGAAACCAGCAGAGAAGAATCACAAGCAAAGGAGGAACAGGAAAGGCAGGTATAAATAGACAGAGGGCGGGAGCTAGCTCCGTCCAGCCAGGCTGTGATAGGCTCTCCCACTCCTAAACCTGACATCCTGGGTGGTGGAAGATGGAGTCAGTCTCACAGACATAGAAGCAGGTGCAGACTGATTACCTATGGGCGTCGACACAGAAGTTGTGTCTGGCAGATCCTTTACATCATGGAACTTCTTTTGAGGAGGCTGTATTTTTATGCGTCGTCATTTGACAGCTGTCAAACGACGACGCATAAATGACAGGTCGTCAGCACAGTACGTCGGCAAACCCATTCAGATGAATGGGCAGATGTTTGCCGACGTATTGTAGCCCTATTTTCAGGTGTAAATCGAGGCATAATACGCCTCGTTTACGTCTGAAAATAGGTTGTGTGAACCCAGCCTTAATGTGATGGTGTCAAGCAGCTCCTGAAAGTAGCCACATTTTTATCTTTGTTCTAAGATCACTTGTCTTCTATGAATGACATTGTCTGTCTATAAAAAAAAATATTAGAGACCATTAGTCATGGACACCAAGACAATACTGAAATCTTGAAGACCGGGTGTAATTTTTTCTTAAATATTTTTATAGATTTTTTTTTTGTTTATTTTTATAGAATTTTTGGAGATTTTTGTTGTTTTCTTTTTGTAAAATTGTAATTAGTGTATGAGTGTAATTAGTCACTGTATATAAATACATGGCTGTACGATGGAATATCTTCAAGATGACAATTTACTGAGATGTAGTAGGATCTGCAGTAATGGCTGGTGATGGTTCCCGTGTCAGGCTCGGCTTCTAATGATTTCCAAGAATCAAAATGAATCACTCATTTGTTTTGGAAGGACAGAAAAACAGGAAAGAAACGTGTTTTCCTGGTGACAGTAAAAGCAAATGATACCGTAATTAAAAAAGGGTTAAAGAAAGCAGAAGCCGCTTCTTAGCCTCCGGGGCATTGATAAATTCTTGTTTTTTTACTTTTCGCTTTTAATAGGCAAAACACTTAAGAACATCTCAAGGCAGTTATTTGTGTCAAGGCTTCAATGTGTTTCTTTATTACTTTGATGGAAGCACAAAGATGGCACCTCAGCTACTCTGGAGAGTTGTTGTAGCAGTCGGGGAGCAAAATGGATGTTTGAAAGAAATTAAAAAGCTTTAAATGAATCAATGTCACCAGTGGCACATGCCCTTAGTCTTTTGCCTAATGCCCCTAGATCACTTGGTGCCAGCAATCAATACATACAATTGTATATCCCTCTGCCAGTGGCTCCTATGGATAATAGGAGGGAGAGGAACTCGGAGGCCTCTAAAGGGATGATAGCACCATTTTTGTTTTTTTACAATATGGAAACAGTATATTCAAGAAAGATATGAAAATACTCTGACTACTTTACAACCATATCTTGCAGTAAGATCATAGTTATAGTCATGTATATAGGAAAAGTATTATAGTAGCTATATTCTTGGATATAGGGGCAGTAATATAGTAGTTATATTCTTGTATATAGGGGGCAGTATTATAGTAGTTATATTCTTGTATATAGGGGGCAGTATATAGTAGTTATATTCTTGTATATAGGAGCAGTATTATAGTAGTTATATTGTTGTATATAGCGGGCAGTATTATAGTAGTTATATTCTTGTATATAGGGGCAGGATTATAGTAGTTATATTCTTGTATATAGGGGGCAGTATTATAGTAGTTATATTCTTGTATATAGGAGCAGTATTATAGTAGTTATATTCTTGTATATAGGGGGCAGTATTATAGTAGTTATATTCTTGTATATTGTTACAGTATTATAGTAGTTATATTCTTGTATATAGGGGGCAGTATTATAGTAGTTATATTCTTGTATATTGTTACAGTATTATAGTAGTTATATTCTTGTATATAGGTGGCAGTATTATAGTAGTTATATTCTTGTATATAGGGGCAGTATTATAGTAGTTATATTCTTGTATATAGGGAGCAGTATTATAGTAGTTATATTCTTGTATATAGATGCAGTATTATAGTAGTTATATTCTTGTATATAGGGGGCAGTATTATAGTAGTTATATTCTTGTATATAGGAGCAGTATTATAGTAGTTATATTCTTGTATATAGGGGGCAGTATTATAGTAGTTATATTCTTGTATATAGGGGCAGTATTATAGTAGTTATATTCTTGTATATAGGGGGCAGTATTATAGTAGTTATATTCTTGTATATAGATGCAGTATTATAGTAGTTATATTCTTGTATATAGGGGGCAGTATTATAGTAGTTATATTCTTGTATATAGGTGGCAGTATTATAGTAGTTATATTCTTGTATATAGGAGCAGTATTATAGTAGTTATATTCTTGTATATAGGAGCAGTATTATAGTAGTTATATTCTTGTATATAGAGGCAGTATTATAGTAGTTATATTCTTGTATATAGGGGCAGTAATATAGTAGTTATATTCTTGTACATAGGTGTAAAGGCAGGGGAGTAGGGAAACAGACAGTGAGCCCTAAACTACCCCCCACTCGGTCCCTGCCTACTTGCAACGACCCGCCCTAGGCGACGGGGTACAACTGGGCGACGGTCCCAACGCTCAGTAGGTGCACGACAGACAAACAGACAAGGGGACACAAGCAAAGGAAAATGGGGCAGTTGCCCACGGCAACACCGTGAGCAACAAGAGAGGTGAACGAGCCGAGTCAAACCAGGAATGTACGAGGTACCAAACGCAGAGCAGGAGAGTAGTCAGTAAGCCGGGGTCAGTATGAAGCAAGGTCAAATAGCTAGGAGCTGCAGCAAGGCCAGGAAACCACACAAGAAGAATCACAAGCAAAGGAGGAACAGGAAAGGCAGGTATAAATAGACAGAGGGCGGGAGCTAGCTCCGTCTGGCCAGGCTGCGATAGGCTCTCCCACTCCTAAGCCTGCCATCCTGAGTGGTGGAAGATGGAGTCAGTCTCAGAGACATAGAACCAGGTGCAGACTGATTACCCATGGGCGTATACACAGAAGTTGTGCCTGGCAGATCCTTTACAGTACCCCCCCCTCTTATGAGGGGCCACCGGACCCTTTCTAAGTGGACCTGGTTTATTGGGGAAACGAAGGTGGAACTTCCTGACCAATACCCCAGCGTGAACATCCCGGGCGGGTACCCAAGTCCTCTCCTCAGGCCCGTATCTTCTCCAATGTACCAGGTACTGGAGGGAGCCTTGGACCATCTTGCTGTCCACAATCTTGGCCACCAAGAATTCCACCCCCTCAGGGGTGAGAACGGGAACAGGAGGTTTCCTCGAGGGTGCGCAGGACGGGGAGCAGCGTTTAAGGAGGGAAGCATGAAACACGTCGTGTATACGAAAAGATGGGGGCAACTCCAGTCGGAAGGAGACAGGATTGAGGACTTCAATGACCTTATATGGCCCTATAAACTGGGGAGCAAACTTCTTAGACGGGACCTTAAGGCGCAAGTTCTTAGACGATAACCACACCAGATCCCCGACCATAAACAAGGGGTTAGCAGAACGTCTTCTATCAGCCTGAGTTTTTTGTATACTCTGGGACGCCTCTAGGTTCTTCTGAACCTGGGCCCAGACTGTGCACAGTTCCCGATGAACGACCTCTACCTCGGGATTGTTGGAACTACCAGGTGAAACGGAGGAAAACCGTGGATTAAACCCAAAATTACAGAAAAAGGGGGAGACCCCAGACGAGTTACTGACCCGGTTATTAAGGGAAAATTCGGCGAGGGGAATGAATGAGACCCAATCAAATTGACAGTCAGAGATAAATCACCTTAAATATTGTTCTAGAGACTGATTAGTCCTCTCAGTTTGGCCATTAGTTTCAGGATGGAAGGCAGAGGAGAAGGACAGATTAATCTCCAACTTTTTACAGAAGGCTCTCCAAAACAATGAAACAAATTGTACCCCTCTGTCCGAAACAATATTGACAGGAACCCCATGGAGACGCAGGATGTGTTTGACAAACAAGTTAGCTAACGTCTTAGCATTGGGTAGTTTCTTGAGGGGCACAAAGTGGCACATCTTACTGAAGCGGTCTACTACCACCCACACCACCGACTTGCCTTGAGATGGAGGCAAATCGGTGATAAAATCCATGGAGATATGGGTCCAGGGTCTCTGGGGAATGGGCAAAAAATGTAGTAAGCCCGCTGGTTGGGACCTGGGAGTCTTGGACCTGGCACAAACCTCACAAGCGGCGACATAGGCCTTAACGTCTTTAGGCAACCCAGGCCACCAATAGTTTCTGGCAATGAGGTGTTTGGTACCCAGGATGCCTGGATGACCAGATAGTGCGGAGTCATGATTTTCCCTAAGCACCCTTAGCCGGAGTTGCAGGGGAACAAACAACTTGTTCTCAGGAAGGTTCCCAGGAGCTGAACCTTAATCCGCCGCAATTTCAGAGGCTAAATCAGAATCAATAGAAGAAACGAATATACCAGGAGGCAAAATACATACAGGATCTTCCTCCGAAGGAGGGCTGGCCATGAAGCTACGCGACAGTGCATCAGCCTTAATATTTTTAGGCCCAGCCCTATAAGTAACCAAAAAGTTGAATCTGGTAAAAAATAGCGCCCATCGAGCTTGTCTCGGGTTTAGAACCGGGCAGATTCTAGGAAAACCAGATTCTTGTGGTCGGTAAGGACCGTTACCTGGTGCCTAGCACCCTCCAGGAAGTGGCACCACTCTTCAAATGCCCATTTAATGGCTAAGAGTTCGCGATTGCCAATATCATAGTTACTCTCAGTGGGCGAGAACTTCCTGGAGAAGTAGGCACAGGGACGGAGATGGGTGAGGGACCTGGTACCCTGGGACAAGACAGCCCCCACTCCCACCTCGGATGCGTCAACCTCCACGATAAATGGCTCCATTTGGTTGGGCTGGACCAGCACCGGAGCCGAGATAAAGCACTTCTTAAGGACCTCAAAAGCCTGGACAGCCTCAGGAGGCCAGTGGAGGAGATCAGCACCTTTGCGAGTGAGGTCCGTAAGAGGCTTAGCGATGACCGAGAAGTTAGCAATAAATCTCCTGTAATAATTAGCGAACCCCAAGAAACACTGTAACGCCTTCAGGGAGGCAGGTTGGACCCATTCCGCCACAGCCTGGACCTTGGCGGGGTCCATGCGGAATTCATGAGGAGTGAGGATTTGACCCAAAAATGGTATCTCTTTCACCCCAAACACACATTTTTCGGTCTTAGCAAACAGTTTGTTTTCCCGAAGGACCTGGAGCACCTTCCTGACATGCTCAATGTGGGAGGACAAGTCCTTGGAAAACACGAGTATGTCATCAAGGTACACTACAAGAAATACCCCCAGGTAATCCCTTAAAATCTCATTTATGAAATTCTGGAAGACCGCGGGGGCATTACACAACCCAAAGGGCATGACGAGGTATTCAAAATGACCTTCGGGCGTGTTAAACGCAGTCTTCCACTCATCCCCCTCTTTGATGCGGATAAGGTTATAAGCCCCCTGTAGATCAAACTTAGAGAACCATTGGGCCCCCTGGACTTGATTAAAGAGATCAGGAATCAAAGGAAGGGGATACTGGTTCCTTACAGTGACCTTATTCAAGTTACGGTAGTCAATGCATGGCCTAAGACCACCATCCTTCTTCCCTACGAAGAAGAAGCCAGCACCTACCGGAGAAGTAGAGGGGCGAATGTAACCCTTGGCCAGGCATTCCTGGATATACTCTCTCATGGCTTCACGTTCGGGACAAGAATGGTTAAATATCCTACCCTTAGGGAGCTTAGCTCCTGGTACCAAATCGATAGCGCAATCGTATTCTCTATGAGGAGGTAACACTTCGGAGGCCCCCTTAGAGAAAACATCGGCGAAGTGCTGAACAAACTCAGGTAGCGTGTTCACCTCCTCAGGGGGAGAAATAGAATTAACAGAAAAACATGACGTCAAGCATTCATTACCCCATTTGGTAAGCTCCCCAGTATTCCAGTCAAACGTGGGATTATGCAACTGCAACCAGGGAAGGCCTTAAACCAAATCGGACGATAATCCCTGCATCAACAGTACAGAGCACTGCTCCAAATGCATGGAGCCAACAAGGAGTTCAAAAACAGGGGTATGCTGTGTAAAATAACCATTAGCAAGAGGAGTGGAGTCGATACCCACTACCGGGACACGTTTAAGCAAATCAATCAAAGGCATAGCTAGAGACATAGCAAATTCCACAGACATGATATTAGCAGAAGACTCTGAATCCACGAAGGCACTGCCGGTAGCAGACCTACCACCAAAAGAGACCTGAAAGGGAAGCAAGATTTTATTACGTTTCATATTTACGGGAAATACCTGTGCGCCCAAGTGACCTCCCCGATGATCACTTAGGCGCGGAAGTTTTCCGGCTGCTTATTCTTACGCCTAGGACAGGTGTTCACTTGATGTCTGTCATCCCCACAATAGAAGCAGAGACCATTCTTCCTGCGGAACTCTCTACGTTGTCGGGGGGACACGGAGGCCCCGAGTTGCATAGGTACCTCTGAGTCTTCCGTGGAAGAGCGAAGCAACGGGACCTCAGGAGGCATCATGGGGGAGTCAGAGGGGAAAACACAAAACCGTTCAAGTTGTCGTTCCCTGAGACGTCGGTCAAGTTGTACCGCTAAAGCCATAACCTGGTCTAAGGAGTCAGAACAGGGATAGCTAACCAGCAGGTCTTTCAGGGCGTTCGACAGACCCAACCTAAACTGGCACCTTAAGGCAGGGTCATTCCACCGAGAAGCTACGCACCACTTCCTAAAGTCAGAGCAATACTCCTCCACAGGTCTCTTACCCTGACGTAAGGTCACCAGCTGACTCTCGGCAAAGGCAGTCCTGTCAGTCTCGTCATAAATGAGTCGGAGAGCAGAAAAGAAACGGTCAACGGAGGAAAGTTCAGGGGCGTCAGGAGCCAGGGAGAAGGCCCATTCTTGGGGCGCTTCCTGGAGCCGGGATATAATTATACCCACCCGCTGGCTCTCAGAACCTGAGGAGTGGGGCTTTAAGCGAAAGTAGAGTTTACAACTCTCCCGAAAGGAGAGAAAAGTCCTCTGGTCCCCTGAGAACCGGTCAGGCAACTTGAGGTGGGGTTCAAGAGGTGAGGTGAGGGGTACTACCATGGCAGCGTCAGGCTGGTTGACCCTCTGAGCCAGGGCCTGGACTTGTAGGGAGAGACCCTGTATTCTCTGAGCCAGGGTCTCAAGGGGGTCCATAATAGAGTGAGGGACCAGGGTAGCCTAGGTATATGGGCTTGTGATTATGTAATGGCAGGGGAGTAGGGAAACAGACAGTGAGCCCTAAACTACCCCCCACTCGGTCCCTGCCTACTTGCAACGACCCGCCCTAGGCGACGGGGTACAACTAGGCGACGGTCCCTACGCTCAGTAGGTGCACGACAGACAAACAGACAAGAGGACACAAGCAAAGGGAAATGGGGCAGTTTCCCACGGCAACACCGTGAGCAACAAGAGAGGTGAACGAGCCGAGTCAAACCAGGAATGTACGAGGTACCAAACGTAGAGCAGGAGAGTAGTCAGTAAGCCGGGGTCAATATGAAGCAAGGTCAAATAGCTAGGAGCTGCAGCAAGGCCAGGAAACCACACGAGAAGAATCACAAGCAAAGGAGGAACAGGAAAGGCAGGTATAAATAGACAGAGGGCGGGAGCTAGCTCCGTCTGGCCAGGCTGCGATAGGCTCTCCCACTCCTAAGCCTGCCATCCTGAGTGGTGGAAGATGGAGTCAGTCTCAGAGACATAGAACCAGGAGCAGACTGATTACCCATGGGCGTATACACAGAAGTTGTGCCTGGCAGATCCTTTACAATAGGAGGCAGTATTATAGTAGTTATATTCTTGTATATAGGGAGCAGTATTATAGTAGTTATATTCTCGCTGCCATTACCTTCTCGGTTCTATGAAGACGCAAGTTTGTGTCGGGGGTTTTTGAACCAATGCTATATCAATTTTACCCTGCACGCCTGAGCACTTCCGTCGGACGGAACCAAGATCGCCTTCATCGTGTCTCTACTTGTCGGCAAGGCCCTGATATGGGCAAATACTATCTGGAAGCGTCAGGGACCCGAGACCCAAGACTTCCAGGGGTTCATGTGGTTATTCCGGACTGTTTTGAAGGAGCCGGCACGAGTCTCGTCGGCAACCACTACTTTAACCTTCGCAAGGAGGACACCTCCGTGGGCGAGTACAGCATCCAGTTCCGGAAACTGACAGGAGAACTATCCTGGAAAACTGAGGCCTTTGTGGCATCCTTTAGGCATGGTCTATCGCCCGAGATCAAGGACGAACTTGCTGCTCGAGATCTGCCACCTGCCTTGGACGACCTGATTCTGCTTGCCTCTCGGGTGGACATAACGCTGAGGGAGAGATCTCATGAGGTTCTTCAGGAGAGATGGCCTCCTAGACTGTCGCCTAACATCCAGCAACCCCTCTTGCCTCCTTCTACTGCTTTGCCCGAGGTTCCGATGCAAGTGGATCGGCTAAAATTATCCAAGATTTAAAATGAATCACTCATTTGTTTTGGAAAGACAGAAAAACAGGAACGAAACGTGTTTTCCTGGTGACAGTAAAAGCAAATGATACCGTAATTAAAAAAGGGTTAAAGAAAGCAGAAGCCGCTTCTTAGCCTCCGGGACATTGATAAATTCTTGTTTTTTTACTTTTCGATTTTTAATAGGCAAAACACTTAAGAACATCTCAAGGCAGTTATTTGTTTCAAGGCTTCAATGTGTTTCTTTATCACTTTGATGGAAGCACAAAGATGGCACCTCAGCTACTCTGGAGATTTGTTGTAGCAGTCGGGGAGCAAAAGGGATGTTTGAAAGAAATGAAAAAGCTTTAAATGAATCAATGTCACCAGTGGCACATGCCCTTAGTCTTTTGCCTAATGCCCCTAGATCACTTGGTGCCAGCAATCAATACATACAATTGTATATCCCTCTGCCAGTGGCTCCTATGGATAATAGGAGGGAGAGGAACTCGGAGGCCTCTAAAGGGATGATAGCACCATTTTTGTTTTTTTACAGTATGGAAACAGTATATTCAAGAAAGATATGAAAATACTCTGACAACTTTACAACCATATCTTGAAGTAAAATCATAGTTATAGTCATGTATATAGGAAAAGTATTATAGTAGTTATATTCTTGTATATAGGGGCAGTAATATAGTAGTTATATTCTTGTATATAGGGGCAGTATTATAGTAGTTATATTCTTATATATATAGGGGCAGTATTATAGTAGTTATATTCTTGTATATAGGGGCAGTATTATAGTAGTTATATTCTTGTACATAGGAGGCAGTATTATAGTAGTTATATTCTTGTATATAGGGGTCAGTATTATAGTAGTTATATTCTTGTATATAGGGAGCAGTATTATAGTAGTTATATTCTTGTATATAGAGGGCAGTATTATAGTAGTTATATTCTTGTATATAGGGGCAGTATTATAGTAGTTATATTCTTGTACATAGGAGGCAGTATTATAGTAGTTATATTCTTGTATATAGGGGGCAGTATTATAGTAGTTATATTCTTGTATATAGGGGCAGTATTATAGTATTTATATTCTTGAATATAGGAGCAGTATTATAGTAGTTATAATCTTGTATATAGCGGGCAGTATTATAGGAGTTATATTCTTGTATAAAGGGGCAGTATTATAGTAGTTATATTCTTGTATATAGGAGCAGTATTGTAGTAGTTATATTCTTGTATATAGGGGCAGTATTATAGTAGTTATATTCTTGTATATAGGAGCAGTATTATAGTAGTTATATTCTTGTATATAAGAGCAGTATTATAGTAGTTATATTCTTGTACATAGAAGCAGTATTATAGTAGTTATATTCTTATATATAGGGGGCAGTATTATAGTAATTATATTCCTGTATATCAGAGCAGTATTATAGCAGTTATATTGTTGTATATAGGAGCAGTATTATAGTAGTTATATTCTTATATATAGGGGTAGTATTATAACAGTTATATTCTTGTATATAGGGACAGTATTATAGCCGTTATATTCTTGTATATAGGAGCAGTATTATAGTAGTTATATTATTGTACATAGGGGGCAGTATTATAGTAGTTATATTCTTGTATATAGGGGCAGTATTATAGTAGTTATATTCTTGTATATAGGGGCAGTATTAGAGTAGTTATATTCTTGTATAGAGGGGCCGTATTATTGTAGTTATATTCTTGTATATAGGGGCAGTATTATAGTAGTTATATTCTTGTATATAGGGGCAGTATTATAGTAGTTATATTCTTGTATATAGGAGCAGTATTATAGTAGTTATATTCTTGTATATAGGGGGCAGTATTATAGTAGTTATATTCTTGTATATAGAAGCAGTATTATAGTAGTTATATTCTTGTATTTAGGAGCAGTATTATAGTAGTTATATTCTTATATATAGGTGCAGTATTATAGTAGTTATATTCTTAAATATAGGAGCAATATTTTAGTAGATATTTTCTTGTATATAGGAGCAGTATTATAGTAGTTATATTCTTGTATATAGGGAGCAGTATTATAGTAGTTATATTCTTGTATATAGGAGCAGTATTATAGTAGATATATTCTTGTATATAGGAGCAATATTATAGTGGTTATGGTTATATTCTTGTACACAGGACGCAGTATTATAGTATTTAGATTCTTGTACATAAGGGGCAGTATTACAGTAGTTATATTCTTGTATATAGGGGCAGTATTATATTAGTTATATTCTTTTATATAGGGGCAGCATTATAGTAGCTATATTCTTGTATATAGGAGCTGTTTTATAGTAGTTATATTCTTGTATATAGGGGTCAGTATTATAGTCGTTATATTCTTGTATATAGGAGCAGTATTATAGTAGTTATATTCTTGTATATATGTCGCAGTATTATAATAGTTATATTCTTGTATTTAGGGAGCAGTATTATAGTATTTATATTCTTGTATAGAGGGGGTAGTATTATAGTAGTTATATTCTTGTATATAGGAGCAGTATTATAGTAGTTATATTCTTGTATATAGGGGGCAGTATTATAGTAGTTATATTCTTGTATATAGGGGCAGTATTATAGTATTTATATTCTTGTATAGAGGGGGCAGTATTACAGTAGTTATATTCTTGTATATGGGGGCAGTATTATAGTAGTTATATTCTTGTATATAGGGGCAGTATTATAGTAGTTATATTCTTGTACATAGGGGGCAGTATTATAGTAGTTATATTCTTGTATATATGACGCAGTATTATAATAGTTATATTCTTGTATATAGGAGCAGTATTATAGTAGTTATATTCTTGTATATAGGAACAGTATTATAGTAGTTATATTCTTGTACATAGGGGGCAGTATTACAGTAGTTATATTTTTGTATATAGGGGCAGTATAAGGCTGGGTTCACACGTGCCGGAATTTCACTTGAATTCCGCTGCGGACACTCCGCAGCGTTAATCCGCAGCGGAGCCGTTTCTCCATTGACTTCCAGTTCTATTTAGAAGTGTTCGTTTAGACGAGGCGTAAAATTCCGCTGCGGAGCATAGGCTGCGGAGCGGAATTTGGTGTCCGCAGCATGCTCTGTCTGTTGCGGACCAGTGGCGGACTGGTTGCGGACTCATGGCGGAATTTCTCCTTTGACTTCAATGGAGATTTTAAATTCCGCAATGAAGTCCGCAGCTGTCATGCACATGTTATGTGTGCTGCGGATGCGTCTTGCTTTTTTGACATGACATTTCTTCATTCTGGCTGGACCTATGTATTTCTAGGTCTACAGCCAGACTGAGGAAGTCAATGGGGCTCCAGTAATTACGGTAGCGTTGCTAGGAGACGTCAGTAAATAGTCACTGTCCAGGGTGCTGAAAGAGTTAAGCGATCGGCAGTAACTGTTTCTGCACCCTGGACAGTGACTACCGATCCCAATATACAGCAACCTGTCAAAAAAATAGAAGTTCATACTTACCGAGAACTCCCTGCTTCTGTCTCCAGTTCGGCTTCCCAGGATGACGTTTCAGTCTAAGTGACGGCTGCAGCCAATCACAGGCTGCAGCAGTCACATGGACTGCCGCGTCATCCAGGGAGGTCGGGCTGGATGCCGAAAGAGGGACGCGTCACCAAGACAACGGCCGGTAAGTATGAAATTAGTTTACTTTCACTAGGGAAAGTGCTGGCCCTTCTCTCTATCCTGCACTGATACAGAGAAGGGAAGCACTTTTGCCGCAGTCCGCAGCAGCTAGTCCGCATCAATTTACTGCACATTTTGGGCAGATCCGCCGCAGAATCTGCAACGCAGATTCTGTGCGGCATTGATGCGGACAGTTGCGGAGGAAATCCGCCACCTGGGGGCCTGCCCTTATAGTAGTTATATTCTTGTATATAGGGGGCAGTATTATATTAGTTATATTCTTGCATGTAGGGAGCAGTATTATAGTAGTTATATTCTTTTATATAGGGGCAGCAATATAGTAGTTATATTCTTGTATAGAGGGGGCAGTATTATAATAGTTATATTCTTGTATATAGGGGGCAGTATTATAGTAGTTATATTCTTGTATATAGGAGCAGTATTATAGTAGTTATATTCTTGTATATAGGAGCAGTATTATAGTAGTTATATTCTTGTATATAGGAGCAGTATTATAGTAGTTATATTCTTGTATATAGGAGCAGTATTATAGTATTTATATTCTTGTATAGAGGGGGCAGTATTATAGTAGTTATATTCTTGTATATAGGGGCAGTATTATAGTAGTTATATTCTTGTATATAGGGGCAGTATTATAGTAGTTATATTCTTGTATATAGGAGCATTATTATAGTATTTATATTCTTGTATAGAGGGGGCAGTATTATAGTAGTTATATTCTTGTATATAGGGGCAGTATTATAGTAGTTATATTCTTGTATATAGGGGCAGTATTATAGTAGTTATATTCTTGTATATATGACGCAGTATTATAATAATTATATTCTTGTATATAGGGAGCAGTATATTCTTGTATATAGGAGCAGTATTATAGTAGATATATTTTTGTATTTAGGGGCAGTATTATAGTAGGTATATTCTTGTATATAGGAGACAGTATTATAGTAGTTATATTCTTGTATATAGGAACAGTATTATAGTATTTAGATTCTTGTACATAGGGGGCAGTATTACAGTAGTTATATTTTTGTATATAGGAGGCAGTATTATAGTAGTTATATTCTAGTATATAGGGGCAGTATTATAGTAGTTATATTCTCGTATATAGGGGGCAGTATTATAGTAGTTATATTCTTGTATATAGGAGACAGTATTATAGTAGATATATTTTTGTAATTAGGGGCAGTATTATAGTAGTTATATTCTTGTATATAGGAACAGTATTATAGTATTTCGATTATTGTACATAGGGGGCAGTATTACAGTAGTTATATTCTTGTATATAGGGGGCAGTATTATAATAGTTATATTCTTGTATCTAGGGGACAGTATTATAGTAGTTATATTCTTATATATAGGGGGCAGTATTATAGTAGTTATATTCTTGTATATAGAGGACAGTATTATAGTAGTTATATTCTAGTATATAGGTGCAGTATTATAGTAGTTATATTCTTGTACATAGGGGGCAGTATTATAGTAGTTATATTCTTGTCCATAGGAGAGGATAGACGTGTGCTTGTGAGCTCCCTGTTAGGACTATGCATGGCTTCTGACCCAGGTGGAGGGGAGGGGTCCTGGGCTGATGATCCCGGGAAAGCCCAGAGTCTGGAGTTTGGCCTGCAGCATGGAGATGGTGGAGGTGATGATCTGGAAATGGTGGCTGGTGAGTCAACTGAATCTCATGATGTTGGTGAATTGTGCACAAAAATGACAAAGAAAAATATCTTTAAAATGGAAATGCAGATTCGAAAATTGAGAACTGAAATTAACCAAGAGACTGATCCAAAGGCAAAGCTGATGAAATGTGAGTGTCTAGATGTTTGCACACGTGAGCTGGTGATATTGAAGGAGAGATTGCAGAAAGAATCATGCACAGTACCCAAAATAAAGAACTGGGCAATTGAGAACAAAAGGGAGACCAGAGCCCAAACTGTGAAGAGAAAAAATATCATTGCAAAAAAAGACACTGACTATAAGACTGTGTATAATATTGTGGCGCAGGGAAACCCTGGAAGATATGAGTGTGCGGTGGCTGGAGGATCACAACTCTTATCATGTGTGGGGTCTGTGCAATCAGCCAACACAAATGCTGCTAAAGCTGCAGAGAAATGTGTGCCAGCTGACGAGGGGTTAACTGCAGTAGACTCTATGTGCAGTACTGATGAAATGAATGCGAGTGGCACTCCTGGGAGTGAGCAAGAAAGTGGCGCATATACTGACATTGTGAGACCTCGCTCAGCGCGGTGATTGACAGTCTGATATCGGATGAACCAGCGGCACAGGCTGAGCCGTCCGCAGTGTCAGTGAATGGTGTACAGGTTACACAGCGATCAGGAGCAGACACAGGAGGATCTGCAGAACAATCAGCTGAGGAGAGGTCCAGTCCTGACCCACCTGCTGACAGACCTCAGTACAGGAGACTGTTCTCCAGCATCACAAGACCGACTAACCCCACACCTCAGAGGAGGAACGCGGTCAGAATCAGGTACTCAGGACTAGAGGAAAACATCCCTTCCAGACTCTACATTGGGAAAGTTTTGTTGAAGGAGTTTATGAAGTTTAAAGCTTCTGAGGTGTTCGCTCTGATCCACGTTCCCTCCAGCAGGAATTATGACATCAGTTTCAAGCTGCAATATAGTCTAGACTTATTCTGGAGTATTTATAACGATACAAAGGAGCACGCGATGTGGGAGCATCTACATGTCATCCAGCTGACTAAACCCCAGGTAGTCACCGCCACCATCCTGTTCCAGTCTGAGGTGGTGGCTCTGGCAGATTTGCAGCACTGGTTGAGCAGATATTGTGAGGTGAAGAGACTGCCAACAAAGATCTATGATGAGGAGGAGATCTGGAATGGAGGATATTCTGTCAAGATCCAGCTGGTTCAGGAGAATGGAGTGACAAGACATCTGCCGCACTCCTTCTACCTGGGCTCGGAGAGAGGCGTATGTTACTACCCTGGTCAACCGCGACTGTGCCATAGATGTGGGGGCAGACACCTGGCATTCCACTATTCCCGTATTATGTGCTCACTATGTGGTCAGTTTGGGCATGTGAAGGACGATTGTACAGGACCTGTCATCTGTAACCTGTGCTTAGGACCTGGACATACATTCCGGGAGTGTCCGCATGCAGAACATAATAAGGAGGAGACCTTTAAAGAAGCCATGGAGGAAGAGCAGGAGGATGTCTCTATATGTGTAGATACAACCCCAGAACCTGGAAGTCCCAACAATGATGTGAGCCAAAGTACCAGAGATCGTGCTCCAGAGACGAATGTCCCATCTGTGGATGCTGCACAAGTTTCACCAGCCACTGAAAATAGAGGTCATGCTAAAAGTAAAATATCCAGTCACTCTGTCAACAAAACATCTAAACATCTGCCGAACACCAGTAAAGAACCAGTTGAACCAGCCGCAGCGACCAGTAAGGAACCAGCTGATCCAGCCGCAGCGGCCAGTAAAAAACCAGCAGATCTAGCCGCAGCGACCAGTAAGGAACCAGCTGATCCAGCCGCAGCGGCCAGTAAAAACCCAGCAGATCTAGCCGCAGCGACCAGTAAAAAAACAGCTGATCCGGCCGCAGCGAACAGTAAGGAACCAGCTGATCCGGCCGCAGCGGCCAGTAAAAAAACAGCTGATCCAGCCGCAGTGACCAGTAAAGAACCAGCTGGGCCAGCCGCAGTGACCAGTAAAAAACCAGCTGATCCAGCCGCAGTGACCAGTATCGATGAGGAGGGATTTCAGACGGTTAAAAGGAGAAGTAAAACAGATAATTCTTCTAGGAAAAAAATCACTACTGCAAAGAAATCACCGGAGTCTCCAGTGCTGGCGATAACTGGGGGACATTACTGTGCGCTGGGAGAAGATGACCAGGAAGAAGAAGCAGAGATGGAACAAGTCTCCTCACACAACCCAGATGACGAACCTCAGGATGAAGATGCTGATCCCCCAATGTCCACCAAAAGATGGGGTGTTACAGGACATAGCAGTGGAAGAAGGAAAAAAAGTAGGAAAGACATGTAACCAGGATGAGGCTGAAAATCACCTCCATCAATGTGAACAGTGTGAAGAATAGGAGCAGGCGGCAGGCGATATTCCAGCGTCTGTCTGATGACAAAACCAATGCCCTCTTTATACAAGAGACTTATCTACAGAGTAATTAATGTCCCTGCTGTGTCCCTGTCCCTGCAGTCACCACATCTAGTGGGACAGTGAAACTCTCAGCTGCTGTATGGAGACTTCTACGCCGAACTCCGTTTATATCATAGAGGTTCACTATATGTCATAAATGTGGTGACCGTGTACCCTCTGTGGTGTGCGCGATGCTGCCCGGTCACCAATAAAGAAGAACTCTCCTGTAATACTGTCTAGAATAATATCATGAAAAATAGTTGAAACAATCTATACTGGTGCAATATTCATATATTATGGTTTGTTTAATGATTGTGATGTTATTAAGAGACATACGTTTATTTTCTTTATCTGTTATGAGTGTATTGCAAAGGTATTGTAATATTTTGTTACAAGTTTTCAAATAAAAAACATAATTATAGTAGTTATATTCCTGTATATCAGAGCAGTATTATAGCAGTTATATTGTTGTATATAGGAGCAGTATTATAGTAGTTATATTCTTGTATATAGGGGTAGTATTATAACAGTTATATTATTGTATATAGGGACAGTATTATAGCAGTTATATTCTTGTATATAGGAGCATTATTATAGTAGTTATATTATTGTACATAGGGGGCAGTATTATAGTAGTTATATTCTTGCATATAGGGGCAGTATTATAGTAGTTATATTCTTGTATACAGGGGGCAGTATTATTGTAGTTATATTCTTGTATATAGGGGCAGTATTCTAGTAGTTATATTCTTGTATATAGGGGCATTATTATAGTAGTTATATTCTTGTATATAGGAGCAGTATTATAGTAGTTATCATCTTGTATATAGGGGCAGTATTATAGTAGTTATATTCTTGTATATAGGAGCAGTATTATAGTAGATATATTCTTGTATATAGGAGGCAGTATTATAGTAGTTATATTCTTGTACATAGGGAGCAGTATTATAGTAGTTATATTCTTGTATATAGGGGCAGTATTATAGTAGTTATATTCTTGTATATAGTGGCAGTTCTATAGTAGGTATATTCTCGTATATAGGAGACAGTATTATAGTAGTTATATTCTTATATATAGGAGCAATATTATAGTCGTTATAGTTATATTCTTTTACACAGGACGCAGTATTATAGTATTTAGATTCTTGTACATAGGGGGCAGTATTACTGTAGTTATATTCTTGTATATAGGGGCAGTATTATATTAGTTATATTCTTTTATATAGGGGCAGCATCATAGTAGTTATATTCTTGTATGTAGGAGCAGTATTATAGTAGTTATATTCTTGTATATAGGGGGCAGTATTATAGTAGTTATATTCTTGTATATAGGAGCAGTATTATAGTAGTTATATTCTTGTATATATGAGGCAGTATTATAATAGTTATATTGTATTTAGTGAGCAGTATTATAGTTGTTATATTCTTGTATATATGAGGCAGTATTATAATAGTTATATTGTTGTATTTAGGGAGCAGTATTATAGTAGTTATATTCTTGTATATAGGGGGCAGTATTATAGTAAATATATTCTTGTATATAGGAGGCAGTATTATAGTAATTATATTCTTGTATATAGGGGCAGTATTATAGTAGTTATATTCTTGTATATAGGGGCAGTTCTATAGTAGGTATATTCTCGTATATAGGAGACAGTATTATAGTAGTTATATTCTTGTATATAGGAGCAATATTATAGTGGTTATGGTTATATTCTTGTACACAGGACGCAGTATTATAGTATTTAGATTCTTGTACATAGGGTGCAGTATTACAGTAGTTATATTCTTGTATATAGGAGCATTATTATAGTAGTTATATTCTTGTATATAGGGGGCAGTATTATAGTAGTTATATTCTTGTATATAGGAGCTGTTTTATAGTAGTTATATTCTTGTATATATGGGTCAGTATTATAGTCGTTATATTCTTGTATATATGTCGCAGTATTATAATAGTTATATTCTTGTATTTAGGGAGCAGTATTATAGTATTTATATTCTTGTATATAGGAGCAGTATTATAGTAGTTATATTCTTGTATATAGGGGAAGTATTATAGTAGTTATATTCTTGTCTATAGGAGCAGTATTATAGTAGTTATATTCTTGTATATAGGGGGCAGTATTATAGTAGTTATATTCTTGTATATAGGGGGCAGTATTATAGTAGTTATATTCTTGTATATAGGGGAAGTATTATAGTAGTTATATTTTTGTGTATAGGAGAAGTATTATAGTAGTTATAGTCTTGTATATAGGGGGCAGTATTATAGTAGTTATATTCTTGTATATAGGGAGCAGTATTATAGTACTTGTATTCTTGTATATAGGGAGCAGTATTATAGTAGTTATATTCTTGTATATAGGGGCAGTATTATAGTAGTTATGTTCTTATATATAAGGTGCAGTATTATAGTAATTATATTCTTGTATATAGGGGGCAGTATTATAGTAGTTATATTCTTGTATATAGGGGGCAGTATTATAGTAGTTATATTCTTGTATGTAGGAGCAGTATTATAGTAGTTATATTCTTGTATATAGGGGCAGTATTATAGTAGTTATATTCTTGTATATAGGGGGCAGTATTATAGTAGTTATATTCTTGTATATAGAAGCAGTATTATAGTAGTTATATTCTTGTATATAGGGGCAGTATTATAGTAGTTATATTCTTGTATATAGGGGCAGTATTATAGTAGTTATATTCTTGTATATAGGGGGCAGTATTATAGTAGTTATATTCTTGTATATAGGGGGCAGTATTATAGTAGTTATATTCTTGTACATAGCGGGTAATATTATAATAGTTATATTCCTGTATATAGCGGCAGTACTATAGTACTGTAGTTATATTTTTGTATATTTTCAATAACAGTCATTAGCCGTCCATCCATGGAGTCTGTCAGTTTCTTAATCTGTCGACGATCAACTTTTTGTGCAGCAGGAACCACAGCCTCTCAGACACTGTTTAGAGGGGTGGACTGTTTTCCTTCACCGTAAATCTGCCGATTAAAAAGGGCCCACAAGTTCTCTATAGGGTTTAGGTCAGGTGAGGAAGGGGGCTGTCATTTATTTTTTCATCTTTAAGGCCTTCACTGGCATGCCATGGAGTGAACTTCGATGCATGCGATGGAGAATTATCCTGAATAAGAATCATGGTTTTCCTGAAAGATGCAGACTCTTTCCTGTACTACTGCTTGATGAAAGTGTCTTCTAAAAACTGGCGTTAGGTTTGGAAGTTAATTTTTAGTCCATCTTCAACACGAAAAGGTCCAACAAGCTCATCTTTAATAATACCAGCCCATAGCAGCACCCAAACCCACACCTTGCTGGCGTCTGATTCCAAGTGGAGCTCTGTGCCCAGCCACGGGCCCATCCATCTAGACCAGGGGTCAGGAACCTTTTTGGCTAAGAGAGCCGTAAACGCCACATATTTTGAAATATAATTCCGCGAGAGCCGTACAATATGTTTAAAGGGCCATTGACAGATCAATCGCTCCAATGTTCACTTAGTACAGCAAGGAATGCTCCTCCCTGCTGTATAAAGCCACAACTGGACTGAAACAATGGTAATTAGCAGTAAAAAAATTAAATAAATAACTTACATTGTGAGCTTGCGATGCATGACATCAGTCCAGCAGTCTGGCTTCTTCTTTTTCCTGCGCATGACTGGAAGCTGGCATTCTTCCCACCTGATGTTGAGAGAATGCCAGCTTTGAGGCATTCGCAGAAGAAAGAAGCTGGAATGTTGGACATGTCACACAACGCATTGTCAGTTATGTCAATTATCTATTTTATTATTTTACAGCGAATTATTGTTTAGGTCCAGCGGTGGCTTAGTGCAGCAGAGAGGAACACTCCTTTGTGTACTAAGTGACCGCTGGAGCAATTGTATCTGTCAGTGGCCCTTTTAAAAGTGTTGGTCTTACAGAAAATGAACAAAAAAGAGAGGCTCAGACCCATAGGGAACTAAAGCATTTACTACTTAAAGTGGTACATACAAGCAGGCACACCCAGCGTAATAAATAATTGAACTTTATTAAATAGTCTCACTGTACATAAAGTGCACACATTGACTTGTATTTAATTTTAAAGAACAACAAATCTCCGAACTCTTTTTTTTATAACATAATAACGTTTTAATGCTGTTGCTAACCAACGACGAATAGAATACTTCCTACCGTTAACGTCCAAGGGAGACACAAGGGAGGAGGCAGATGCCGCTTCACTAGGGGACGCAGGTGCGTGCTTGCAGACGGCGCGGCTATGCAGGGAGTTATGGGAAATGTAGTCCATGCTCCCTGCCGCTCACCACTGCCGCCAATGCTTATCAGGCCATCAAAGAACTACCAATATCAGCGTGCACCGCGGCCTGATGGAGCGCGGTGCATGCATCCTTCCCATAGACAGGTAGGAGCAGTGGCGGATTAAGAAGACCATGGGCCCTGGGCTGTTACCCAAACTTGGGCCCCCCTTCTCCACCACCACCCTGCCGCGCCGTAACTATTGCTAACACTACCTAAACACTAGTACACAAAGTAGGCACATTATGCACAAAGTACACACAGTACGCACATTATGCACAAAGTACGCACATTATGCACAAAGTACGCACATTATGCACAAAGTACACACAGTACACAAAGTAGGCACATTATGCACAAAGTACGCACATTATGCACATTATGCACAAAGTACGCACAGTACACAAAGTACCACATTATGCACAAAGTACACAAAGTACGCACATTATGCACAAAGTAGGCACATTATGCACAAAGTACGCACATTATGCACAAAGTACACAAAGTACGCACATTATGCACAAAGTATGCACAGTACACAAAGTACCACATTATGCACAAAGTACGCACATTATGCACAAAGTACACACATTATGCACAAAGTACACAAAGTACGCACATTATGCACAAAGTACCCACATTATGCACAAAGTACACAAAGTACGCACACTATGCACAAAGTAGGCACATTATGCACAAAGTACGCACATTATGCACAAAGTACGCACATTATGCACAAAGTATGCACATTATGCACAAAGTATGCACAGTACACAAAGTACCACATTATGCACAATTTACGCACATTATGCACAAAGTAGGCACATTATGCACAAAGTACGCACAGTACACAAAGTACCACATTATGCACAAAGTACGCACATTATGCACAAAGTACGCACATTATGCACAAAGTACGCACAAAGTACGCACATTATGCACAAAGTACGCACAAAGTACGCACATTATGCACAAAGTACGCACAGTACAAAGTACGCACATTATGCACAAAGTACGCACAGTACACAAAGTACACACATTATGCACAAAGTACACAAAGTAGGCACATTATACACAAAGTATGCATAGTACACAAAGTACACACGAGTATGCACATTATACACTAAGTAGGCACATTATACACGAGTATGCACATTATACACAAAGTACACCTTGTAAACACATGAATATGGACATTAAACATACATGAATATGGACATTAAACATACATGAATATGGACATTAAACATACATGAATATGGACATTAAACATACATGAATATGGACATTAAACACACATGAATATGGACATTAAACACACATGAATATGGATATTAAACACACATGCACTTACCTTTTATGTCTTCACTGCAGCTCTTCTCCTGCTCACAGCACAGAGCCCGCCGACAGTCTCCCCTCCCCCATGTCCCGACAGCTAGCAGCAGAGATGTTTAGAGCAGGGAAGGGGGGCTGGAGGGGGAGCTTCTAAAGCAGCACAGACCACGGCTGCTAAGTAGAAGCAAAGCTCCCCTCGCCTGACAGGTGCGGTCCTGGCACCGGGGCTCCCTCCGGTGCTAGCGACGCCACTGGGCATGAGGGGGTTCGGGCGGTCATAGGCTCCTTGGGCCCCCTGGCAGTCTTGGGCCCCGGGCGACCGCCCAAAACGCCCTAATGATAATCCGCCACTGGGTAGGAGCCCTGTCTGCGAGCCAGATACGGCCATCAAAAGAGCCATATCTGGCTCGCGAGCCATAGGTTCCCGACCCCTGATCTAGACCATCAAGAGTCACTCTCATCTCATTAGTCCAACAAAAACTTTGAAAAACCTGTCTTAACATATTTATTGGCCCAGTCTATGAGCCGTGAACACCTTGTACTTCTGGCCACTCCAGAGAGGTTGCAGTTCTGGAATATGACAGCACTGGAGGATAATGGGTTCCTGATCCCTTCACGTTTTGATTCTTCTCAAATCTTTGGCAGTTAATTTGCTGGTTTTTTTCTCAACACGTTTCTTGCGACTCTATTGACTATCTGCAACAAAACATTTGCTGGTTCTATGATCACGCCCAATATCTGAGCAATTACAAGAGTGCTGCGTCCTGCTGAAAGACTTTTATAAAATGTTGACTTTCAGTCCGCTAAATCTCTTTTTTGTCCTATTTTGCCAGAGGAAATCCAGCTGCCTAATAATTTTGCACACCTTGATATAGGGTCTTGATCTCCTTAGGCCACCCCCTCACTCGTTACACAAATACACATCATCTGATATGCTTCATCCAATAAGCAGTTACGTTTCTTCAGCTTGGAGTTGGAAAATATGCATAAAAATGATGATATGGTCGAAATACTCACTTGCTTAATAATTGTGCTCACAGTGTAAGTAGGTTTAAAGAATCATGGTTGATCAGCCACAGGTTCAGCACAGAAAAGTTGACATAATCCAGTCCCTTTAAGATGTAGCAGAGCTTGCGCTCGCCTTGGAGGAGGTCGTGAGATAAGGACAAGAACGTTGGATGCACAAGTATGCCCAGCGGCCAGGGCCTCGTTAATATCATATTTGACATGGTTGCCCTTGAATGAAGTTTTAAGGTGGAGCTTCACATACACGGATTAAAGAAACATAAAACAGTAAATTCCATCTTAAAATAATAATTAGTCAAAACATTTTGGTTTCTCCTTTTGTGAAGTCTTCAATATTGTTCCAAGCTAAAGTTATATCACATAATCTTCACTACCGAATCGCCAATCTCAAGAAGTCAATATCAAGTTACCTTATACGCCAATATAGAAAATTAACAAGAATAAAAATGGAATAAACCTGGGAACTGAACCAAATGAACCATAAAGTCAAACTGTAAATAAGTTCCCTATTCCTCTCAGTGCAGTTGAGTCTATGATGTTAATTAATTCATTCTGCTGCCTCCCGAGTACACCGAGCCTTTGAAAACACCTTAATGAGCCATAAAGGTCAATGCAGGACGTCCTTGTTCTAGAGATGTTCTCAGCGTAACAGTTCTCTGAAACCAGTGTGTGCCAGGGAAATGGTGATGAAAGTAATTACCATCATGTTGTTATTTCTTTCTGAACACTATGCATCAGTTCAATTCATTACAGCAATTAAACAAATAAAAACAATTATTCTGATTGTCCCGAAGGAGTGTGGAGTATTATTATGAAGAACAGTAATAAGAAGCACATCTTGGACTCATAAGACTCCTGGTGACCATATGAATACTGTATCCCTAGAATGACCTGATCTTCCATCTTCCACCCCGGCACCGTAGGTCTTATCTGTTTAGGCTTTCATGCTCATCTTATAGCTCTCGTAAGGATCGTGGCACAAAATCCTAAGGAGAAGTTCCAACCATCTCACCAACCGGTCTTTAAAGTTTATTCAACGAGGTTCTTCAGGTTCCTGTGACCTATGAAAATATATTCTTATCTTATTCTGGAGAACAGTAATAACAGGCACATCTTCTTGAACTCCTGGGGACCATATGAATATTGTTTCTCCAGAATAACCTGGCTACAGGCCCTCCTTCCATCTTCTACCCTATCACCGTATTCATGCTCATCTGATAGATCTCAAAAGGATTGTGGTGCAAATTCCAACCACATCACCAAGCCGGTCTTTACTAGTTCATTCAATGAGGTTCTTCCGGATCCTGTGACCTACAAAAGAGTAGTCTTCTCTTATTATGAAGAACAGTAATAAGAAACACTTCTTGGACTCCAGGGGAACCATATGAATAGTGTTTCTCCAAAATTACCTAGCTAATGGCCCTCCTTCTATCTTCTGGCACTGTATGTCTCATCTGTGTTTAGGCATTCATGCACATTTGATAGCTCTTGAAAGGATTGTGGCACAAAATCCTAAAGAGCAGTTCCAACCATCTCACGAACCGGTCTTTAAACTTTATTCAACGAGGTTCTTTAGGTTCCTGTGATTTACAAAAATATATTTTTATCTTATATGAAGAACAGTAATAAGAGGCACATCTTCTTGAACTCCTGGGGACCATATGAATATTGTTTCTCCAGAATGACCTGGCTACTGGCCCTCCTTCCATCTTCTACCCTATCACCGTAGGTCTCATCTGTGGTTAGGCATTCATGCTCATCGGATAGATCTCAAAAAAATTGTGTCCCAAATTCCAACCAGATCACCCAGCCGGTTTTCACTACTTCATGCAACGAGGTTCTTCAGGATCCTGATACCTACGAAAAAGTATTATTCTCTTATTATTAAGAACAGTAATAAGAAACACTTATTGGACTCCTGGGGACCATATGAATAGTGTTTCTCCAGAATTACCTAGCTAATGGCCCTCCTTCTGTCTTCTGGCACTGTATGTCTCATCTGTGTTTAGGCATTCATGCACATCTGATAAATCTCATAAGGATTGTGACACAAATTCCAAACACCTCCCTAAAGCTCATTCAACGAGGTTCTTCAGGATCCTGTGACCTACGAAAATTTATTTTGCTCTTATTATGAAGAACAGTAATAAGAAGCACTTCTTGGACTCCTTAGACTCCTGGGGACCATATGAATAGTGTTTCTGCATAATTAACTAGCTAATGGCCCTCCTATCTTCTGGCACTGTATGTCTCATCTGTGTTTAGGCATTCATGCTGAGATCTCAATCGATCTCAAGGATGGTGGCACAAATTCAAACCTCCTCATTAAGCCGGTCTTTAAAAGTTAATTTAACAAGGTTCTTCAGGGTGTATTCTCTACTTTCCAGTGGTGTCCGTCTTCTGACTTCGTTCTACACCTGCTTTAACCTCTGCCTGTGTACCAATTCATGGAAACTCATTCAGCTTTACTGTAGTCTGTGTATTAAAGTGTATGGACCCTACCTGCCTTGACTGCTGCCAAGATTTACTCCTTTATCAACTTGGTACCTCACTTAAGACTTGTACATGCTCTTCAGTTGAAAATAAGGAGTTTGTTAATCAAGAAAGTCTGTGGGGGGAATTTATTAAGACTGGTGTGTCATTTACCAGTCTAAACCTATAGAGAGGTGGGGTAAGATGCACGTAAATATTTAAGGGACGCACGACTCTTAATAAATTAGATGCATCTCTGGCTGTCTGTGGAGCAGAAAGTCGAATGTACATCAGCTATGAGCTGGTGTAGATCTGTGCTATAATGTACGCCATTATAGTCAATTTGCCAGCCCGTGGGTGGCCCTGTCCCTTCCTTCCGCTAAGCACCACAAATTGTGACTTTTGTGTAATTTGTGACTTTTCCATGCCAGAAAACTGGCATAGACTTAGATGAATTTCTGCCATGATCTTTTTCCAGTGGCGATCAGCCTGGGTTAACCCTATTTAGAAACGAATATCCACATTTATTATTCAGTTCAAGCAGGATTTTGGCATAAAGATGCACTGGTTAAATGGGCAAAACTAAAATTGCACCAACATTTTTTCTTCTCACTCCAAAAAAGGAAAACAGACAAGAAAACTGTGTGTTTATCAAACAAATGTTAATAGGTTGCTAATTAGTGGCACAAATATACGGGTGCAATTTTCTCCAACTACCCTCTCCAATTTCCTTGGTGTAGTGCTATTATTAATAAATGTGGGTCAATGTACCAAAACTTTCTTGTGTCTGGCGTTATCAGACAGTACATGAACACTCAATAAATGACAATTAGAAGGTTGGTTAAATAAACCCTCCTGATGGTTTCACAGCTGCTCCTCAAAAGTAGTTGTTCGTACTACATAGAAGTTTGAAATGTGTCAGCAATCAGGTTTCCAAAACCCTGTTTATCCAATAACTTGTGACCAGACACACACTCAAAAGTGAAGAACATGAGAAGAACATGAGACATACTCTCCAGTCGAAATGTTTCCATGTGATATATTTTAGTACATCGATACTATTGGGCTCTCTATATATGGCTATACTTATGGTAACGTCATATGTAAGTCATATATATATATATACACTTTGGGTTTGTTGGATCCCAGTCATGATGGAGCTGCTGGGTGTCAGGAGTCATGGTGAAGAGCCTTCTTGAAGATGATTTACTTAACAACGCGTTTCACACATAGACATTTTGTTCAATATCATTGGAAGCCAACTAACTGAAACATATAAGAAAACTAAAAGAAACCCACGTGAACCTGCAAACTCAATGCAGTTGTTGCCCTGGCCACTGTGTCATCTCCATATAATCAATAGGAAAACAGTAGGAAGATAATTTTCATTAGGGTCAGTTCACACGGTGGATTTTGCGTGGTGGGTCGGCAGGAAAATTCCTCCTCCCATTGACTTCAATGGGGGCTTCGAGCAGAATCCGCCCGAAGATCTGGCACGATGCTTCTTTTTCCCGTTTCTGAAAAAAATTGAATTGAATGGGGGGGTGAAGTTTTGCTGCGGAATCCGCGGTGGTTTCTGTTGCAAAAATTCTGCCATGTGAACAGGGACATTTGGGGTCTGATCTGTACAGTATATCATATGGGAAATATATACTTCACTATCATCAACTCTTTATTAATTTATTCCTATTTTTCTAATCAGTTAAACAAGGATTTTTGCCTAATTTTTTCACAAATCTCCAGCCACTTAGTGGATATATACTTAGAACAAATCTTAATTGACGCGGACAACAGCAAGGAGGGAAATTAATGAAAGTCCAATCTTCATCAAGCTCTGAGTCATTTTGCATTACAATTAGGCAGTTCTGCGCCTCATTTAATTGAATTGTGTTGACAAGCAGTTTCCTACCTTTTCCTCGTCTGCAGAACTCTGGGGTCTATATGCCATAAGATAGTCAGTACTATGGGAAACAATATTATAGTAAATATTTTTTTACTCCGCAGAAGACATTCAATCTCTCACTATTTTTCCATTAGCAGAACTAATTATTAACCCTGACTATCCTGCAAGGTTAAAAACATAAAGAGCCATGGCATAATGCAGCTATCTTATGAAATGTACTGCACGTTCAATACATTGAGTAATGACTATTCTTGTGAGACACATTAACTAGTAAAATGGTCAATAACTTTTCAACAAACATTTCAAAAATCATTACTACAAGTGAATATAAGAAACTTTGTAATATATCTTATTAAAGAAAAATGTCTCTGTCTCCACTCATCAAGTTTTTTGTAATGCTGGCGGCGAGTGCCGCTTCATTTGGCGGTCCCACCCGGCAGGTTTCTTATCCCTGCTGCCGATGCCCTGGTGTTTCTGTAATGTCTGTATTGCCTCTACCGGAGGGCACGGAAGCTAAGGTACCTCCGCTCCCCGTCAATGTGCTGTGTCCCTTCTCCACTGTCGCGCTCCTCCTCCTTTCTCAGCTGTGTCTGATATTGTCTCTCATAAGGCGCGCGAACGCTCCCTTGCTAATTCTTCAAGGGCCAGCGCACACACTCAAATTATTTCCCAACCAATCTTATATGACCAGAACATATTTAAAGCAGCCTTATGTTTCACCTGACACCTGAGCAACATTGGTGCAACTTAGTTCGCTGTTGCAAAGGTTCTTGTCCGCGTTCTGTTACCTGTTACCAGTCCATGTCCAGTTACCTGCTACCAGTCCGTATTCAGCTATCAACTGCCAGTCTGTATCCAGCTACTTGCTATTAGTCCGTGGTCTACTACCTGTTGCCAAGCTGTCTCTTGCTGCAAGCCTGTGACCCACTAGGAACTGCGACATCTGACCTATACCTGCCTCCTACAGTATCATCTGCCTGTTTCCTGGTCCATTCGGCCAGCTTCTTTTGGGCCAGTGGGTCCATAACCCGCTGGTTATTACACTCCTATCCCCACCCCACTTGTAATTGTTCACTCACTCTGAATTCAACAAAAGACGGACCATCAGCTTGCTGAGGAATCAGATTACAGCTGCCCATAGAAGTATATAGGGAAGGGGAGGAGGGAGCAGGAGCAGAGTGAGAGAGAGGCAGAGAGACACACAGTTATGCTGCTGCAGCATCTAGTAAGACTGGGTTCACACGACCTATTTTCAGGCGTAAACGAGGCGTATTATGCCTCGATTTACGCCTTAAAATATGGCTCCAATACGTCGGCAAGCATCTGCCCATTCATTTGAATGGGTTTGCCGACGTACTGTGCCGACGACCTGTAATTTACGCGTCGTCGTTTGACAGCTGTCAAATGACGACGCGTAAAGTATCAGCCTCGTCAAAGAAGTGCAGGGCACTTCTTTGGACGTAATTTGAGCCGTTTTTCATTGATTCCAATGAAGAACAGCTCTAAATTACGGGCGTCAATGACAGAGCTCCGTAATTTCAGACGTAAATGTAGTTAGCATGTGCACATACCCTAAGTGTTCTATCTCACCCCAGTGCTGGATTCACAGCTACAATACTCATCACTGCTGTATGATGTCCTCTATGCGGCAGCTTTCATATATTCAGCATGAGATAGCTAGATGATAGATAGAGAAATAGATAGATAGATATATAGATGGAGAAGATCAGGATGTTCTCTTTTCCGTGTGCAATGTATAAGAGACACAAGAGCAGTTAGGTTCCACCTATTAGCTCAGAGAAAACTTTAAATTAGAGATAGAGCCTGAAGAGGGGAAAGCTATAAAAAAAAATGCAGAATACAATTCATATAATGGCATACAAGTCATACATTTATTTATCATGTACACACATGCGACTACTTATTCTGAAAAGCCACCTGCAAGGTTAGGTACGCTTTAACCCCTTAATGACCAGCCTATTTTAGACCTTAATGACCAAGCCATTTTTTACGTTTTTCCATCGTCTCATTAAAAGAGCTATAACCTTTTTTATTTTTGCGTCGACATAGCTGTATAAGGTCTTGTTTTTTGCGGGACAAGTGGTATTTTTTAATAGCACCATTTTGGGGTACATAGAATTTATTGATTAACTTTTATAAACTTTTTTTTGGGGGGGAGAATAGGAAAAAACCTGCAATTTCACCACACTTTTTTGCGTCTTAAATTTACGCCGTTTACCGTGTTGTACAAATAACATAATAACTTTATTCAGCGGGTTGTTGTGATTGCAACAATACCAAATTTGTATCGTTTTTGTATGTTTTACTACTTTTACACAGTGAAAACACTTTTTTTTCAAAATTATTTGTTTTTGTGTCTCCATATTTCGAAACATAAGGTTTTTTATTGAGAAAAAAAAACTGGTGTACATAGATTATAATTTACAAATGTATAGCGGGACATCCTCCACTGACAATCATACATGAAGACCATACTTTATAAAAGTCAAAGATGTTCAGAGCATATAGAATTATAAAGCTTAGGCCCATATAAAGTTGTATTATGAACAGTCAATGGGTTATAAAAGACTAAAAACATATGTACTCCCTTAGTAATATAGTTGTTTTACTAAGTTTTTGATAAAAAATCCAGACAACATTACAAACCAAACCAAACAAAATGAAATAAAAACAGAACTAAAAACAAAACTAAACCTTACTCACAGAATCATACATTGGTAAGGAGAAATGTCTTATGTGTGGAGAGAGTCAACAAAATAGCGAGAATCGGTCCATTTATCCCAATGGAGACACTGAGTTGCTAGGGTTCTCTGCTGATGGATCGTACGTTCCATGATACAATTTAGATTAACACTTTGGATCACCTCATTTAACGTAAGAGTGGAGGTCTTCTTCCAATACTTAGCAATTAGTATTCTTGCGGAGCACAACACATGGAAGATTACGGTCTTATCATGTGAATGAAAATCGCCTAATCCCACATTAAGTAAGGCCAACTCCGGGGTGCATTCTAGTGGAAATTGTAGGACATTGGTTAATAATTTATCTATTTTCTTCCAAAATGTCCTAAAACCAAAAAATATGTTTAAGAGTACCAACTTCCTTACAGCATCTCCAGCACATATTAGAGGAGTTAGGGTAGATAAGAGATAGGCGGTGAGGTGTCAAGTACCACCTGTATAGGACTTTCCTAGAGGCTTCTAAATGGTGAGTGGAGTTGGATAGCTGAGAGGCCAGGGAGAAAGTGGCTTCCCAGTCTACACTACCCTTAGGCAACGAAAGATCCGTTTCCCATTTATCAACGAATAAAAGGTTAGAGTTGTTCAACATTTCCAAGATAGCCTGATATGCTTTGGACACCCCTTTTGCCATTTTAGCCGGCTGGTGGAAGTATATTTCGTAAGGAGATTTAGGAGGAGATGAAGTATTACTCATTCCCAACAAAAAATGACGGACTCTGACATATTTGTAAAATTCTGTAATTGGCAGATGAAACTTAGTTGATAGCTCCGCAAAGGTAAGAAGAAGACCTTCACTCCACACGTCCCCAACATTCTCAATTCCTCCCGATTCCCACATAGACAAGTTCATGTCAGGTAACAGGTATGAGAGATTCTTAATGGGTAAATCCGCTAACCTTAGTGGAAACAGGCCTCGTTTAACCACCATCATTTTCCATGAAGATAGAGCAGCCCTGGTGGTTAACATAGTTGGGGTGGGAATGGACTGTTTAAGTGCCATAGCCCATAAGTATGAATCCAGGGAGTTAACATTTTCCCGTGCTCTTTCTATGAGAACCCAATGCAACGACTGTGTAGGGTACAACCACTGTCTAACCTGATCCAAAATGCAGGCATGATAGTACGCTGTAATATGAGGGAAGCCTAGACCGCCTTGAGCAACAGGTAAATAAAGAACCTGAGCCGCGACTCTGGCCCTTTGTTTTTTCCATACATACTTCACCAGTAAATTTTGGCGTTTATGTAAATATGAGGCAGGGGTCCAGATAGGCAAATTCCTAAACAGGTAAAGAATTTTAGGCAAAATCAGCATTTTAAGTGCTGCAATACGCCCTACCCATGAAACCTCAAATTTAAGGTGTTCATCCAGTTCTTTGGATATCCGGCCCAGTAACGGGGGATAGTTTAAAGCATACATCTGAGAGGCTGGGAAAGCTAGTTTAATCCCTAAATAGGTCAGCCCTCGAGTCGACCATTGAAAGGAGTACAAAGATTGCAAGTTCTGAACTACAGAATCTGATAGGCCCATGCTCATAATTTGTGACTTATTTTCATTTAGTTTGTAATAAGAAATAGCACTAAATGTGTTCAGGATAGTCAGAATGTGCGGAAGGGAGGTGCAGGGATCAGTCAGAATCATAAGAACATCATCGGCAAATAGACCTATTTTGTGTTCAGTTCGCCCAACTTTTACCCCTCTAATTTCTGTGGTTGATCTTCTGACCTCCGCCAATGGCTCCATCACCAGAGTGAAAATTAATGGGGAAAGCGGACACCCCTGACGTGTGCCATTAGTGATGAGAAATGGGGAAGATTGATACCCCGAGGCCAGGACTGTAGCAGAAGGATGAGTGTATAAGGCCATAATGATGTCTCGAGCCTTCCCCACGATGCCAAATTTGGTAAGAACAGCATCCAGGTAACCCCAGTGCACCCGATCAAACGCCTTCTCCGCATCCAAACATAGAAGCAGAGAAGGCGTCCGGCTCCTCCCTACCCAATCAATGAGGTCTACAAACCTTCTTGTCCCATCTGCCGAAGATCTCTGCTTAATAAATCCAACCTGATCTTGATGTATCAATTGAGGAAGTATCAAAGCTAATCTCGTGGCTAAGATTTTGGAGTACAGTTTTAAGTCTGTATTAAGTAAGCTAATGGGTCGGAAGTTCTGTGGTCTATCAGCAGGTTTACACGGTTTAGGTAGCGTTATAACTGTAGCTCGGAGCATTTCTGGAGGCATTTGGCCCGTTGTGTGAATATGCGTGAATAAAGATAAAAGTTGGGGGCCTAGAATAGTGCGAATTTTTTTAAAATAATCGTTAGTAAGCCCATCAGGACCTGGAGATTTTTGGGACTTCAGGGAACTTATAGCATTTCCAATTTCTGTCAGTTGGAAAGGCTGGGATAAGGCCTCCAACTGGGCTGGCGTGACACACGGAAGAGTGACAGAGTCCAAAAAACCTGCTATGCCCGACGGGGAAGGTTGGGGAACAGCTGGGTCTTGTTTTAAATTATAAAGAGAGGAATAGTATTGTGCGATAGAGTTTGCAATATCCTGTGGATTAAATAAAGTTTCATTTTGCTGGTTGTAAAGGAAGGGAATTCTATCTTTAAGGTCCTGACGTTTTAATTGCGCTAAAAGAGCTCCCGCTCTATTACTATGTCTGTAATATTTGACTTTCAGTCGCCTCAAAGCTTTATCGTATTTGTATAAGTCGAGTTGGTGCAGTTGTGTATGGAGATGACCAATCTCGCGGGCCCTACCTGCATCAAATGTCACTTTATTCACCTGCGTGAGTCGGATAATGTCTTCTAATAGTTGAATTCTTTTAGCTTCCCTAATCTTTTTGTCCCTAGCTGCTAAACTAAGGAAGTGACCTCTCATATAGGCCTTATGAGCACACCAAACCATTGTGGGGGATACCTCCGGGGATACATTAAATTTAAAGAACTCTTCCAAGTTGGTTACATAAGCTTCTTGGTATTTAGGGGAGTTTAAGATGAAGTGGTTGATCCGCCAGGGGAATGAGGGGGTTTTATTAAAGTTTTCAGAAATTGAAATAGAGATAGGGGCGTGATCAGACCACGTAATGGGTCCAATTTGAGAGGAAGAGACCTTATCAAATAGATACCTATCCACAAAAAACATATCGATTCTCGAGTATGTACCATGAGTGTGTGAAAAAAATGTAAAATCCTTCTCATTTAAATGTTGCAAGCGCCAAACATCCATCAGACCCTCCCCTGACATAATTTTGAATAGCTCCGAGGGAGAATGCACCGCTCCAGGCGATTGTAGTATCTAAAGAGGGCCACATAACTTTATTGTAGTCTCCTACTATTATAAGATGCCCTTTTTGAATCTGATGAATCTTTCTGAAGAGTCTATTAAGGAATCGGATCTGATGAGTGTTTGGCGCATATATATTGACAATAGTATACTGTACATTATTCAAATGGCACACTAGAATGATATATCGGCCTCCGGGGTCAATATGTATATGGTCCTGTATAAATGCAACCGAGTGATTTATTATAATAGACACACCTCCTTTCTTTGCAACTGCCGGGGCTGTATATATGTGGGGGAAATGCTTGTGCTTTAGACGAAATGTGTCCGCCTGATTTAAGTGCGTCTCTTGTAAACACAACACAGATGTCTGCAGCTTCTTAGCTTCAGCCCATAACATAGAGCGTTTGAAAGGACTATTTAACCCTTTAGTGTTCAGGGAAGAAAATTTAAGTACCATATTGACGGTTAAAATATAATTGCGTGAAGGAGCCGATCTCGCGGTGTAACAACACCACCTTTATTCTCAATACATCCATGGGATCTAGTACAATATGACCTGTGAGTGTGAGTAACTGAACCACCGGATCCAACCTGCGGATCCATATACAAAAAACTAAACATATCGATCCAGGTCCTATCTGACAAGCAGACAGTACAAACCCAGAAGGGAGGGAAATCTGCATCAACAATAGCAGACATGACCCTTCCCTAGGCCATATCAATGAGTGCTCATCCCATCAAAACAAGAAGCATAAAGCAAAAAGCTCATCCAATACTGGCACAGAATAACTGCCTCCATGGAGGCTACTTATACATGTTCAATGCATTCCAGCAGTGTACGTAATAACAGAAAATTTGAATAGAGACCCCCGCCGGAGGTTAAGATAATGAAGATCGACGGTGGCGAACTTCGCGCCATTCCTCATCAAGGCGGTGAACTTTCTTAGATGGGGAGACAGCTCGGAGCCGTGGAGAGGATCCCGCTTTTGATAGTCCCCCAGTCTCCAAGTTCCACTTGGTAATGAGCGTCGCGGCTTTAGCCGGAGTATCCGCTACATGCTTGAATTCTTTGTACGAAATAACCAATTTAACAGGAAACCCCCATTTATAGGGTATATATAAACATATAGCAAACAGGGGTGTAACTACAGTGTGTCCAGAGCTAGCAGTCGACTAGACCAGGTCCCTGATGGGTCCCAATACCCTTTGCCACATGAGAAAACTTCAGTATTATAAATGGCACTGTTATAGATTTTGCATTGAGGCCCAGGAACTTCAAGTTACTCCCCTTATAGCAACCTATACTATACATATATTTTGTACAATACATTTCCTAAATTATTTATGGTCTACCTCCACAGCAGGCACATGGCACATGATTTGCTGGCACACTTCCCTCTCCTAGTGTCCAGCGCCGTTGTGTGCTCGGCGGCACATCAATATGCCCTTGGTGGTACTGATCACCAGGAGAGGGAACAGCGCTTCATTGTGTTTTTCGTTGCTGAATACTTGGCAAGCACTCAATCCAGCACTGCTCTCCCTCCTGGTGTTCAGCACCCCCCAAGCACATAATAAAGCGTTGCTTTCTCCCGGCGATCAGCGCCACAAGGATGGAGTTTAATAAACACTCTATAAAAGAAAAAGTTAGCAAAAGTTGTCAGCTCTCTCTCCTATGTGCACCCCACCAAGCTGGTGTTCAGTAGCCGTGATCTTTCCCAAGCTGGTGTTCAGTAGCCATGATCTTTCCCAAGCTGGTGTTCAGTAGCTGTGATCTTTCCCAAGCTGGTGTTCAGTAGCCATGATCTTTCCCAAGCTGGTGTTCAGTAGCTGTGATCTTTCCCAAGCTGGTGTTCAGTAGCCGTGATCTTTCCCAAACTGGTGTTCAGTAGCCGTGATCTTTCCCAAGCTGGTGTTCAGTAGCCGTGATCTTTCCCAAACTGGTGTTCAGTAGCCGTGATCTTTCCCAAGCTGGTGTTCAGTAGCCGTGATCTTTCCCAAACTGGTGTTCAGTAGCCGTGATCTTTCCCAAGCTGGTGTTCAGTAGCCGTGATCTTTCCCAAACTGGTGTTCAGTAGCCGTGATCTTTCCCAAGCTGGTGTTCAGTAGCTGTGATCTTCCCCCCAGCTGGTGTTCAGTAGCCACGACTTCTCCTATGTGCAGCCCCCCAAACTTGTGTTCAGTAGCTGCTGTCTTCCTTATGTGCACCACCCAAATCTGGTGTTTAGTAGCCGTGGTCTCTCCTTGGTACACGCCCCCAAGCTGGTATTCAGTAGCTGTGGTCCCTCCTGTGCAGTTCCCCCTAGCTGGTCTGTAGTAGTCGCGGTCTCTCCTATGTGCACCCCCTTCCCCCCAGCTGGTGTTCAGTAGTCTTGTACGCGCCATAGATGCATCATCTTCTCAAAAAAAAGTCAGGGACAAGGCTTACACTGAAATACAAGTTTAATTAAATGATTATGTCACATACAAGGTAACAGGTTTGATCATTGATTTTTTCTTTTGCTTTTTCTGCACGCCATACAAAAAAGTTTGCCTACCCCTGGTCTACAGTATATGAGCTCATAAAAAAAACTTGCAAAAACTTTGTTGGAGTGTTGAAATTATTAGGGACAAAAAAAATGGAAAAAAAAAATGCCTGCTGGTCAGGACCAAAATAACCCAGCTCATAAGGCAACAAAAAAATATGATTTTAACGGTAATAACCTGATCAATAAATTACTTTTGTTAGTTGGTGAACCATATGAAAAAAATATTGCTAAAAACATTGTCAGAATTGTTCTTTTTCCACAGATTTTTACTATTTTACTCAATTTATAGATAATTTAACAACGGATATTGTTTTCAAGTGCCACTAAAAATCAAGGTGTCATGCAGTTTTGTAGAGCGAAACTTAGAAAAGTTATCGAATGATGAGAAATTGAAAAAAAATAAACAAAAAGTAGACCCGGTCCTAAGGGCCATCAATATTTTTTCTTATATAATCATCAAGGTGTATGTCCACCTTTTGACACAAAATCCCTGGTAAAGCTATAGAGTAATCTATGTCTATGCAATGGGTTTGGAGCTCAAAAAAACAATACCCAGAACAATAGAAGGAAATATAAAGAAATGAATCGGCACAAAATGTTGTTGCAGGGTGAATATTCACTGTAAAGGGTTAAAAAAAAGGTGAATTCTCCAAAATAAACAAAAAATAAAAGAGCAGAGAACATACAAGAATTTGTAGCTGCATTTTACACCACGGAATGAAGAAATAGCGGATACGTCCCTGCCGCCATTGTGTTGTGAAGTGTTTTACGGTATATTTTATTTCTATCATGAAGTCGTGGGATTCTTTACTATAGAGAGCAGCGCCATTAACCTGGAAAACACAGATAATTATCCACTTGAAATCTACATTACAGGCATGACAGGGCTATGTGGACCTCTAACCCGTCAATAGATCAACTCATCATCTCTGAGCCTGTCGACTGACTATAAAATAAAGGTGATGTGAACCTTAATATGATAAAGATCAGTTCTTAAGACCGTGAATACAATCCCCAGGATACTGCTCGGAGTTTCCTTTTTTTCTACCACTCCCTGCATTGTTCCTCCATGGTTTGAAGGTTTTGCATATAGCAAAAAAAGTACCAGGATACTTGTTGTTTATGGGCAGGTCCCAACTTTTGGCATTTCTTACATGTGTAAGATGTCCTGGATTGTCTCTTGGACATATCCTTCACTATTAGTAATATTGAGCATCTAGGGAAGATAACATACCAGGGCTGTTAATTCTTTTACTCTGGTCCCTTAAAGGGAATATGTCGCTAGAATTTTTTTTTCATTTTTTTTAGTTAAACAATTATTATTTGAGTGATTACACATTGTTTTATTTTTATTTTTTCACAAGTCAGGAAATATTATAAATTAGATTCTAATTTATAATATTTCCATGTGCTGGGCATTAGAGGGAGCAGTTCCCAAAATTGCAGCATGGTCAATGTGGCAAAGCAATCTCATTGCTTTATGCTGCAAATTTGGGGTAGACACACTCTCTCTCGTGTCCTCACACAATCCCCCCTCCCTTATTCTGGCTAGTGGCAGGAGAAGGAGGGGGTTGAATCTTCAAATCTCCTACACTGTGTGCCGCCATTTTTAGAGCGACTGCACAGTGTAGGAGGATTAGATACAGTGCGAAGCAGACAGTATAACACTAACATACACGAACATAATACACACATCACATACACGAACATAAATTACCTGCTCCTGCCGCCGCTGCCGCCTCCGCTCCTATTCCTTGCGCCTTCGCTTCTTTGAACATATGGCCGGAAGCTGCGGCCGGAAGTCGTCATCATACTGTCCGGCGGCGGCTTCCTGTCCACATGAAAATGGCGCCGGATTTTGCTCTGCGAACGAGCTTCGTTTTGGTTTCTGTGGAAGCGGCGCATGCGCCGTTCCCACTCAGAACGCGTATGCTGCAGAAAATGGAACGGCTCCCGTTCGCATTCTCTATGGGGTTGTATGTGTCATATTCCATGTCTGTATGTGTCGTTAATCGACACATACAGAGATGAAGAAAAAATGGCAGCCCCCATAGAGAAGTAAAAGTAAGAAAAAAGTAAAAAGTACAACACAAGAACACAAATAAATTAAAGCAATATGATAAAAAAAAAAAAAATTCATGACACCTTCCCTTTAAATACAAGATTCAAATGTGCTCTTACTCTGTACAGGGGCATCGCTAAAGGCTCATGGGTATCGGTGCAAAAGTTCTTACTGGGCTCCACCAACTTCTCTTCATGCCCGACGGCCCACAGATTTTAGCTGAATCGCTGGGTCTTTTAAGTTGCGAATCGATGCAGCACTAGCAGCCGGGGGTGTTGCATTAGCCTCAAGACATACCGTATGTTCTGCCCCCCCCCAAAAAAATCTGTATCTCATCCAGCAGACAGGATGAGGCATGATATGCTTAAATACAGGACCCAGCATTCATTATCAAACATGGTAGCCTTAGATACAGGACCCAGCAATTAGTATAACACATGATAGGCTAAGAAACAGGGCCCAGCAGCCAGTATCACATATTGTAGACTTAGATACAGGGCCCAGCAGACAGTATTCTTATACTTACCCTCCTCGCTCCTGAGCCGGGTCCTCTTCAGCTACGTAGCGCGGATCCTGACACCATTCAGTGTCACGACATTGTGTGCAGCACACATATCGTTGTGACGCTGAAAGGCGCTAGGACCCGCGCTGTGCCTGGACCCAAGTCAGTAACGAGGAGAGTAAGTATACTGTTACTGTAGTAACAGGGGCCCATGTAGTTTATCACATAGGCCCCAGTTACTACAGTAACGGTGGATGGACGTGGTGCGGGGGAGCATAGACCCTCTAGCTACGGGGACAGGCCGCAATTGCAACCGCTGCAACTCCTATAGCTATGCGACTGGCTCTGTACACTATATGTTCTTGACACAACAGGTAAGAACTACTGCTGCATGTGTCAGGTCCGTATATCAGGGAAGCTCCTTTCTCCCTGTCATTTCACACCGAATAACCACCTCTGTAAATTGAAAGCTGAAGGCATGCCTGGAAAGAAGTGAACGAGTCAGAAATGTTCGCTACACACTTTCCCTTCATCAGAAAAGAGGAGAACTGAACTTTATTCAGAACAAAGAAACAGACAGAGGAGACACATGCCCCTCCCTCGAGATGTGGGACTTGCTTAAGTCCCATTGGCTCCTCTGTTGTAAGTTTTCCTGTACATTCTTCTGCACACTCCTCTTTGCATTCCAGGGGGCGGTGTCTTCCATAGGCGTGTTATGCAGGCTCTTTGTGCTCCATGAATCCAATCTCTTTGTGTAATATACTGAATATATATATATATATATATATATGTAAGGATAATATTTTTCAAACAACATACATGGTAATGATCCCTGACACATGTTACTGGGCTGTACAGCAGAATTTACCATATTGACGCCCACTTCTCTTACATCACTTCCTGCTCTGCAGCTATTGGATAAAGCTGCACCACACAAACTTCCTGTTCTGCCCGCCCCCTGCATGCCCTTTGCTCATAATACTGGTAATACTGAGCTCTCTCGCTACCTTTGCTTTCAGTGACTGCTTTAAGGTCCAAGTGCAGACGGAAGCAGCTGAAAAGGAGCAAACCCTCTGTATTAGCCAGAGCGGAGAGCTGCTACATAAGATCATAGTGACACACTTTATTTTATAAGGCTTAATTTAACACTACATTTCCCCTGCAGCGGGTGAAATGTGTGGCCAGATGACCCTTTTCCTCATCAATATCAGCTGACTGTCAGGAATTCCAGAAGAGGGGCTAGTAGCAATCAGCTGATCAAGGGGGGGGGGGCTATTTTCGAGAAGGGGTTGTCTTTGTGAAACAACCCTTAAATTAAAATAAAAAATCTCTAGGTTTTTACAAAATGGGTTGAGGATGAACATATTACATAAATGTAGATATAAACATGGGTATAATCACACATGTACATACCATGGCAGCCAGGGCAGCTACTATATGGCCCATGAAGGAAAAGGGCCCAAATCAGATTGCCCCATTTCTCCTTTCCATGGGTAGTATGACGTCAAGAAGTCATCCTAAGGGCCAAAGATCCCTTTTGTTCTGCAAGAAATGGGTAAGAGGATCAACAAGCACCTGTCATGATATGTGGCGGGCATGGTGACATGAAACACCACCAGGAGGGGGCACATTTTGCACTCGCTATGGGGCCAGATTTCTCTTTCCGTCCCTGACACACACTTATACACATCTACAAACCTATACATAGATATACACCAAAAAGTCAATTGGACTGGCTTCTAATTACCCTTCCATTTGAGCCTCCTGTTCCTTTAAGTTACCTCGGGAATCGGTACGTTTACAGGTAAATTAGTAACAATTGATATCATATAAGTTGAGGGAGTTTACCCCGGAGTTAAGATAATAGAAATAGAATAACAATTGAGGCAGCTCCTTCCATTTGGTGAGAAATTTCCTCCGCATTGAAAAAACAAATGACACATCTCAATGTGACTAATTTCTACTTGACAGGTGCACAACGCAAAATTTTAATACAAAAGGATAATTTTGTGCAGCTGTCAACTTGTACGGAAGATGCTGGAATTAACAGGAAGCAATTTCTCATTCAATCTAAAATGATGTTTTCCCTGTTTCACAAAGCCGTGGAAAGAAACGTCTTAATAATGACTAAATGATCCCCCCAATCACAAGGATTAATGGGTTTTACAAAAAGAAGGAAAACAAGCAACGTTCACATTCTCTCAGCAATTTTAATGAGTCTAGAAAAGAGAGACATCTGGGTCGTGATAAAAGGGTTTAGAGAAGCGATATCACTCTGATACCAGAGAAAAGACAGATCTGTTCTCACCAAAGAAAGTTTCTACAAATTTATCCGGCCTGACATTTGGGCAACGGTTGAGGACCCATAGCAAGACAGGGGGTCATCAGAGGTACTAACTCCTTAGGCACCATGGGAGAAGCTTGTGTAAGATGTGGCAAGAGGTTTACCTTCCCTTCGTCATAGTGTGGAGCAGCCCCTCTCCAAAATAGGTCAGGCAAGTGGACTTTTTAGATTAGAATATGCTACTCTAAAAATGTGTTACTGTTCCTTTAAATATGCTTATTTTTTTTTTTTTACAACTGAAGAACCCTAAAGATGGGTCATTACGTAATCATTGCACCTGTAATATTAATGTGTATATTGTAAATGGTTTATTTTTGCACAATGTAGCTTGTGTTTGAAGGCATTGGCGTTTCACAGTGGCTTTGAATAAGGCGCCAGGAGAAACAGCGGTGAGGACGCTACCAGCATGGATACGCTGCATGTCTTACGCTGGGTACGGTGCTTAGTTAGTTAATAAAAGTTGACTGTTCCCGCTTAAAGGCTGTGGCCCGTGGAGCAACAGGAGTGCTGTTGCACTGTCAGTGGGCCCTGGAGCCAGAGAGGGCCGATTGATTAAGCAGGTGGAGTTGCATGAGCCTCCCCTCAAGTGATTTCTGTGTGAGAGACAGCATTGAGTAGCAGTGGGTGGAAGTTGCTAGGGGCATCCCTGTGATTTAATTGCTGATACAGTAGGTGGAAGTTTCCGGGGACCTCCTCGTGATTGAGTTGCTGAGACGGTGGGTGGAAGTTGCCAGGGGCCTCCTCAAAACTGAATTGCAGATATGAAAGGTGGAAGTTGCAAGAGGCCTCCCCGTGATTGAATTGCTGATACAGTAGGTGGAAGTTGTCAGGCGCCCCTTCGTGATTGAGTTGCTGATATGGTAGGTGGAAGTTGCCAGGGGCCTCCTCGTGATTGAATTGCTGATACAATAGGTGGAAGTTGCTAGGGGCCTCCTCGCGATTGAGTTGCTGAGACGGTAGGTGGAATTTGCTGTGCCTCCTTACAATAGTGGCTAGGACTGTTGTAGGTTAAAGGGAAAAAGTGGGCCTGGAATTAAAGATGGTGTACCACTATATCAGGGTGGAGCCCGAGCTCTGTCCAAAGAAACCAAGTTGGTGAGCCACACTTCTCATTCCTGTGCAAGAAGTTACTGCCATTATGTATGTAATGTTTAAAGAGACTGTGCCTCTCATGTGTGAGAAGTGTATTGCACCCCTTGTGACCATGTGTGTTGGGATTACTGGCCTGCAAAAAGTAACTGTTATTATTGCGCCAAATTAGGCCTCAATTTTACATGGTACTCTTTCACTCCCGAGCCATGTCGATCGTACAGGTAAAAGAGTTTTGCCACATGTAGGGTGTGTCTAAAACCAGGAAACACAGCATAATAATTAGAGAGCTGTCTTTTTATAGTGGCACAAGCTGGGCACCACATATTGGCTGATCTATGTAAAAATTGCCATTTTTACTCTGCAACATCAAGTGCACACTAAGTTCTGGAAAACACCTGCGGGGTTAACATGCTCACTACACACCTATGTGAATATCTTGAGGGGTGTAGTTTCCAAATTGGGGTCACTTCTGGGGTGTTTCCACTGTTTTGGTCCCACAGAGACTTTGTAAATGCGACATAGCGACCAGAAACCAATCCAGCAAAATCAGCACTCCAAAAGCCAAATGGCGCTCCTTCCCTTTTGAGCCCGGCCGTGTGCCCAAACAGCAGTTTATGACCACATATAGGGTATTACCGTACTCGGGAGAAATTGCTTTACAAATGTTGCATTTGCTTTTTGTCCTTTATTTGTTGAGAAATGTAAACATGTTGGGCTAAATCTACGTCTTATTGGAAAAACATTAAATTTTTTATTTTTACTGCCCAATTCTAATCAAATTTATGAAACACCTGTGGGGTCAAAATGCTCGCTACACCCCTAGATGAATTCCTCAAGGGGTGTAGTTTCCCAAATAGAGTCACTGTTGGGTAGTTTCTATTGTTTTGGTCCCACAGTGGCCTTGCAAAAGCAACATGGTGAAGAGAAATCAATGCAGCAAAATCTGCGCTCCAAAAGCCAAATGGCGCTCGCTTGCTTCTAAGCCCTGCCGTGTGCCCAAACAGAAGTTTATGACCACACATGAGGTATTTCCGTACTCTGGAGAAGTTTCTTTACAAATGTTGGTGGGCTTTTTTTTCTGTACTACTTGTGGACATTCTTTTTTTTTTTTTTTTTTAGATAAAACAACATTTTATTGGAAAAATTAAAGTTTTTCATTTTTTCACGTCCAAATTCTAATAAAATCTATAAAACACCTGTGGGGTCAAAATGCTAACTATACCCCTAGATTATTTCCTTGTGGGTGTAGTTTCCAAAATGGGGTCTTTTTTGGGGTGTTTCCTTTGTTTTGGCACCACAAGACCTCTTCAAACCTGACATGATGCCTAAAATATAATCTAATAAAAAGAAGGCCCCAAAATCCACTAGGTGCTCCTTTGCTTCTGAGGCCTGTATTTCAGTCCATTATCACACTAGGGCCACATGTGGGATATTTCTTAAAACTGCAGAAATCAAGGCAATAAATATTGAGTTGCGTTTCTCTGGTAAAAGCTTCTATTTTACAGGCAAAAAAATGGATTAACTATGAATTTCTACAATGCCAATCTAAAGTAGACATATGGGGGATGTTAATTAGCAACTATTTTGTGTGGTATTACTATCTGTTTTACAAGCACATTCATTGAAATTTAGAAAAATGCTAATTTTGTATCGACCAAATTTTACCACTAACTTAAAGTACAATGTGTCACGAGAAAACCATCTCTCGCTTGGATAGGTAAAAGCATTCCAAAGTTATTACCACATAAAGTGACACATGTCGGATTTGAAAAATAAGGCTCTGTCTGGAAGGTCAAATGTGGCCAAAGCGGAAAGGGGTTAAAGCATGGAGGTAGAAGAAGGATGCTGTTATAATGTTAACTAGGTTAAGAGGAACGGAGAATGATTTCACGAGTCTGCTGGAGTTTCTCTTTAACTTCGCGGACACATAGAATGATTTCCCCCAGCACCGCGCACATTGCTGTGTATTTCTCTTATACCCTTTTATGTCATTTTTATATCCTCTTCTGTTATTCTTGCAGAAAATAGGAGCAATTTAAACTTTGTCTTACTGTGGGCGTAGCCATCCCCCCAGTATATCGGTAATTGCAGATACACGCAGATCTGAAAGTAGAATTTTTGCTGTAAAAAATTATCCCAGCTGTAAAACGAAGCAACGACTGACACTAAAAACATGAAGCTTTAGGCTATTTTCACACGGTTAACAAAAAACGTCTGAAAATAGGGAGCTGTTATCAAGGGAAAACAGCTCCTGATTTTCAGACTGTTTTTAGCAACTCGCGTTTTTCGCTGCGTTTTTTACTGCCGTTTTTGGAGCTGTTTTTCTATAGAGTAAATGAAAAACGGCTCCAAAAATGGCTCAAGAAGTGACATACACTTCTTTTCCGCGGACGTTTTTTTACGCGGACGTTTTGAAAACTCTGGAATTTCTTAACTTTCACGGGTTCCTGGTGAACTTCAAGAAGTCACAGCTCTCGCCTTCACAGAGTCTGAAATTTTTAGGGTTCATTGTGAATTTTCGGTCAATAACGGTCAAATTGTCTCCAGACAGGATTGCTGCAATACGGGGTTCAGTAGAACACCTCATTCACCATGCGAAGGTATCCGTTCAAGGGGCTATGAAAGTCCTAGGTCTAATAACCTCATCTATAGATGCGGTCCCCGGGGCCAAAGCCCATATGAGGTCGTTATAGCTCGACATCCTCAGGTCGTGGGACAAGAATTTCATAAACCTGGATGCTCTCTTCAAAGTTTCCTACTTTACTCTTCAAGACCTCAGCTAGTGGTTAATCCCAGACACTCTCCGGTCTGGCAAGTCTCTCGTTCCCCCACCACAGAAAGTCCTTACAATGGATGCCTCCTCCTGGGGTTGTGGTGGCCATGTAGATTACCTATGGGTTCAAAACAGATAGAGTCAGGAGGAAATGTTACTATCCTCCAACATGAGGGAACTCAGGGCAGTAAAACTGTCGCTAATGTTTTTCCAAACTCATCTAAAGAATCTTCAGATCCTGGTCCAGTTGGACAACCTAGCAACTTTTTTTTATATAAACAAGCAAGGAGGAACGAGGAGCGTCTCAATGTCGGCCAAATGCAGACTACTTATGAGGTGGGCAGAACAACATTCTTTAGGAATTTCAGCGGTTCACATCAAAGGCTCGATGAACCACACTGCGGATTTCCTCAGCTGCAACACCCACCATCCGGGTGAGTGGTGTCTAAACCCTCAAGTCTTCAACAGTTGGACTACCACATGGGGAAGGCCAGACTTGGATGCGATGGCATCAGAAGAGAACAACAAGGTCCTCAGCTTCTGTTCTCAATACCACACACGCCATGCGGTTGCGTTGGCTGGCCTGTCTGTTAGCTGGAGGGGAAAATTAATTTCTGTTTTTCCTCCCCTTCCCTTAATACCCAGGGTATTGAGAAAAGTGCGAGATAAAGGAGTGGAAGCCATTGCAATCCTGCCATTTTGGCCCTGCAGGGCCTGGTTCTCCCTGGCGTGGTCTCTCTCGAAAGGCAGGTTCCTGGAACTACCGGTATCATCGGACCTCCTGTCCCAGAAAGGGGTGTATCACCCGAACCCTCGCAGTCTACATCTCACAGCCTGGAAACTGACAAAGAGAATCTGACGGAATTGGGGCTCTCCTCCGAGGTCATTAACACCTTACTGTCAGCCAGACGTCCCACAACTGTCAAAGTGTATAACAGGGTTTGGACCCTTTTCGTCTCCTGGTGCTCTAGAAATTCAGCAAACCCAGCCTATTTGAACACAATCCTTCAATTTATTCAGGAGGGCTTCAATAAAGGGTAAAACTAAATACCCTTAGGGTATGTGCACACGTAGTGACCAAAAACGTCTGAAAATACAGAGCTGTTTTCAAGGGAAAAGAGCCCCCGATATTCAGTCGTTTTTTGAGCAACTCGCATTTTTCGCGGCTTTTTCGCTCCGTTTTCGCGGCGTTTTTTACGTCCGTTTTTGGAGCTGTTTTCTTTGGAGTCTATGAGAAAACAGCTCCAAAAACGTCCAAAGAAGTGTCCTGCACTTCTTTTTACGAGGCGTAATTTTACGCGTCGTAATTGCCGTACGACGCGGAAAATTACGCGTCGTGGGAACAATACAGCGTTATACCCATAGAAAGTAATGGACAGATGTTTGACAACGTATTTGAGACGTATTTCCAGACGTAAAACGAGGCAAAAAACGCCTCGTATACGTCTGAAAATAGGTCGTGTGAACCCAGCCTTAAAGTGCAGTTTACAGCGATCGATGCCCAACTGCAAAACCGTTTTTCTAACCAATAGTTGGTGAATACCTTCTTCAAGGCTTTAAGAAACCGAGTCTCTCAAGTACCCTCTCCTTCCTGGGATCTTTCAGTGGTTGTGTTGGCTCTAACAAAGCCTCTGTTTGAACCCATGCAAGAGTCGTCCATCAGATTTCTCTCCTTCAAGGCTTTCTTTCTGGTGGCAACACATCGGCCAGGTGCATAAGTGAGCATCAGGCCCTCTCCTTCAAAGAACCCTATTTGAGAGATCTTGGAGATTGTCTTCTACTACGTACCATGCCTGGGTTCTTGCCTAAAGTTCCTTCTTTCAAAAATATCAATAAATATATATTGTTGCCAATCCTTTTCCCTCATCCCCAAGGTGAAGATCAGGAGAATTGGCATACACTGGATGTGAGATGTGCCGGTCTCACCTGTATTCAAAGAACAAAGGCTTTTAGAAAAGTAGAAAATTTGTTCCTCCAGCATGCCGGTCCTAATAAGGGTCAAAGAGCAAGTAAAGCTACCCTAGCCAGGTGGATTAGGTCAACCATTGAAAAATGCTATAATCTCAGTGACCTTCAATCTCCTCTACAGATCAGGGCACATTCCACACGCTCTATAGCTACCTCATGGGCAGAAGTTGGACATATTCCCCTGGCTCAAATCTGCAGATCTGCAACCTGGACATCCACATCAACCTTTATCAAGCACTATAGGCTCGACTCAATGGCATCAGAGGGTTCTCTATTTGGCAAAAGAGTGCTTGAAATGGCGTCTGCTATCCCTCCCATATAGCTATTGCTTGGCAAGTCCCATTTCCGTTGTGCTGCTAAGGACGATCAGGAAAACTAAAATGTACTCACCAAAATTTTTATTTCCTGGAGTCTGTAGGCAGCACAAGCTTCCCCCCCTGGCAGAACTTATATCTTTTGATTCATCAAAACACGCTGGGGCCCGGTCACCAATACAATCTTATAGGGGAAGTCCTTAATTGTTTCATTATTTAATGCTTATTGCTAATTAACTTGTCTCTGCTTGATTGTACCTAGGGGACTAAAACCCATTTGTGTTGTGCTACCTACGGACTCCAGGAAACAAACATTTTGGTGACTACATTTTCGTTATTCCTGTATATAGCGGCAGTATTATAGTAGCTATATTCTTGTATATAGGCAGCAGTATTATAGTAGTTATATTCTTGTATATAGGAGCAGTATTATAGTAGTTATATTCTTGTATATAGGGGCAATATTATAGTAGTTATATTCTTGTATATAGGGGGCAGTATTATAGTTATATTCTTGTATATAGGGGGCAGTATTATAGTAGTTATATTCTTGTATATAGGAACAGTATTATAGTAGTTATATTCTTGTATATAGGAGCAGTATTATAGTAGTTATATTCTTGTATATAGGAGGAGTATTATAGTAGTTATATTCTTGTATATAGGAGGCAGTATTATAGTAGATATATTCTTGTATATAGGGGGCAGTATGATAGTACTTATTTTCTTGTACATAGGCAGCAGTATTATAGAAGTTATATTCTTGTATATAGGGGCAGTATTATAGTAGTTATATTCTTGTATATAGGGAGCAGTATTATTTTAGTTATATTCTTGTATATAGGGGACAGTATTAGAGTAGATATATTCTTGTATATAGGAGCAGTATTATAGTAGCTATATTCTTGTATATAGGGGCAGTGTTATAGTGGTTATGTTCTTGCATATAGGGTTAATATTAGAGTAGTCATATTCTTGTACATAGCGGCAGTATTATAGTATTTATATTCTTGTATATAGGAGGCTGTATTATAGTAGTTATATTATTGTATATAGGGGCAGTAGTATAGTAGTTATATTCTTGCATATTGGAGGCAGTATTATGGTAGTTATATTCTTGTATATAGGGGTCAGTATTATAATAGTTATATTCTTGTATATAGGGCAATAATATAGTAGTTATATTTTTGTATATAGGGGGCAGTATTATAATAGTTATATTCTTGTATATAGGGGCAGTATTATAGTAATGATATTTTTGTACACAGGGGCATTATTATCCTAGTTATATTTTTGTACAAAGGGGGCAGTGTTATAGTAGGTATATTCTTGTATATAGGAGACAGAATAATAGTAGCTATATTCTTGTACATAGGGAGCAGTATTATAGTAGTTATATTCTTGTATTTAAGGGCAGTATTATAGTAGTTATATTCTTGTACATAGGGGGCAGTATTATAGTAGTTATATTCTTGTATATAGGAGACAGTATTGTACTAGTTGTCACGGTCACAGGGTATGTGGACCCACTAGGCCACTCCGCCGTAGCAGAGAGGCAGCTGACCAGGTCACAATCTATACGAAAGTCAATAGTAGATAGTAACGCTTCGGGACCTGAACTAGTCCAGACGATGGCTGTGGCTTCAGCATGGATGGAGATAGGTGCAGCAGGTAGCGCCAGACGTGGCAGGCAGTATCCGATGAGGCAGAAGACACTGGACGTGGCAGAAGACACTGGACATGGCAAACGACAGCAGGTGCAGTAGACACGACTCCAACACTAATAGGCACAGGAACAAGAACAGTACGGGATACAGGAACAGGTAACAGGGCACGGGTAACAACTGGAATGGGAAACACTAAGGGACCATTTGCAAGACAGACTGGGATAAACTAACAATGCTCAGGCAAGGATCAGAAGGGCTGGCGCCTTCTTATAGACCAGGAAATCATGGGCCGTTTATGATGATGATTTCCTGATGTGCAGGCGCTGGCCCTTTAAGGCCGGGCACGAGCGTGTGCGCGCACCCTACGGGCACAGCAGAACGCAGTGGAAGTGAGCGCTGATGTCTCCTAGGAAGAAGATGCGGACCAGCACTCACGGATCCATGGCTGCGGGCGTCAGGAGGTGAGTAAAGACGAAGGCCCATGGCCATGGACGCTACAGTATCCCCCCTCTTACGCCCCCTCTTCTTGGGGCCAGAGCGAGAGAGGAATTTTTTAATAAGAGCAGAAGCACTGAGGTTCTCTTCTGGCTCCCAGGACCTCTCCTCAGGACCAAACCCTCTCCAGTCCACCAAATAGAAAGTCCTTCCTCCTACCCTTTTGCAGTCCAGGATCTCCCTCACCTCGAATATATCAGAAGAACCGCTGGGAGCAACTGTGGAACTAGAAGTCTTGCTGTAGCTGTTCAGGACCAAGGGTTTCAGGATGGACACATGAAAGGAGTTGGGGATTCTGAGGGTAGGGGGCAGCCGCAGCTTATAGGAGACAGGGTTTATCTGTTGCAGAATCTCGAAAGGACCAAGGAACCTGGGAGAAAGCTTGTATGAGGGCACTTTCAAACGAATGTTCCGAGAGGACAACCAGACTTTTGTACCCGGAAGATACTGAGGCGGCTCTCTTCCCTTTGTATCTGCCTTTCGCTTCATGCGATCGACTGCCAGCAAAATAGAGCACCAGGTCTGTTGCCAGATTTGCAGAAAGTCCCCATATGCAGAGTCAGCAGCGGGTACCTGAGATGAAGTCGACACTGGAAGAGGGACTCTAGGATGTTGACTGTACACAATGTGAAATCGGAAATTGAGTGGAAGTGGTAGATTCACTTGTGTTTGTTGTACGAGAACTCGGCCCGTGGAAGAAGTTGTACCCAGTTATCGTGCTGTGAAGAGATGAAGTGGTGGAGATAATTCTCCATGATCTGGTTTATCCTCTCAACTTGCCCATTGGACTGGGTGTGATAAGCTGAGGAAAAGTCCAATCTCACATCCAGGAGTTTACAGAGGGCTCTCCAGAATTTTGAGGTAAACTGAACCCCCCGGAAAGACACAATGTGAAGGGGCAAGCCATGCAAGTGAAAGATGTGTTGAATGAAGCGACTCGCCAGTCGGGGAGCAGAAGGTAGGCCGGTCAGCGGGATAAAATGTGCCATCTTAGAGAACTGGTCCACCACCACCCAGACAGCGTTGCATCCTGCTGAGGGAGGAAGGTAATGTCCATTGCAATGTGCTGCCATGGGGCATTAGGTACAGGCAGAGGTTGAAGCAGGCCGGCCAGCTTGGAGTGAGTAACTTTGTTAGAAGCACACACTGTGCAAGAAGAGACAAAGTCCAGAACATCTTTAGGTAGCGTGGGCCACCAGAAGTGACGAGCAATCAGGTCTCGGGTTTTATGGACACCAGCATGCCCAGCATGTTTAGTACTGTGTCCTCAGTGGAGAATTCTTCTCCTGTCTGCCAACCGAACAAAAGTCCTCCCCGGAGGGATGTCTCTAACCTGCAGAGGATTAGCAGTGACAATGCAGGACGGGTCTATGATAGTCTGAAGGGACTCCACCGTGTCTTCCATCTCAAACGATCTGGACAGGGCATCGGCCCTCACATTCTTGTCAGCGGGACAGTAGGGGAGCAGAAATTGGATTGACGAGGAATTAGTCGTTGAGCGGACTGAAGGTAGGTAAGGTTCTTGTGGTCGGTGTAGATCAAGATGGGGTGAGCTGTGCCCTCTAGAAGACGTCTCCACTCCTCCAGAACCAATTTGATGGCCAGTACCTCCCGATCTCCAATAGAGTAATTGCGCTCAGCAGAAGAAAAAAGTCTTGAGTAGTAGCCACATACTTCTGCCTTTCCTTTGGAGCTCCTCTGGAACAGAAGTGTACCAACACCAACAGAGGAAGCGTCCACCTCCAATGAGAACTGCCGAGATACGTCAGGATGATGGAGGATCAAAGCTGAAGTGAAGGCTTTCTTGAGGCTAATGAATGCGGACTCTGCCTCTGGAGTCCATACCTTGGCATTTACACCCTTCTTGGTAAGGGTAAAGATGGGAGCCATCAGAGATGAAAAGTTTGGAATAAACTGCCGGTAGAAATTGGCAAATCCCAGCAACCGCTGTGTGGCCGTTAGGCCTTGAGGACGTGCCCGTCCAGGACAGACTTTAGTTTCTCAGGATCCATCTTAAGTCCTTGATCCGAGATGATGTAGCCCAGGAAGGGCAAAAGACTTCTTTTCAAAGACACACTTCTCCAACTTGGCTTATAAGCGATACTCTCTTAGTCGCAGAAGAACTTGATGGACATGCCTCCGATGGGTCATCAGATCTGGCGAGAAAATCAAAATATCTTCGAGATAAACTACAACACACATATAGAGGAGATCTCGGAAAATATCATTGACGAATTCCTGAAATACTGTGGGAGTATTACACAGTCTGAAGGGCATCACTAGATATTCGTAGTGCCCATGACGGGTGTTAAATGCCGTCTTCCATTCGTTACCCCGGCAAATCCGGATTAGGTTATAAGCCCCCGCAGATCAAGCTTAGAATTTTTTTTAGCTCCTCATATGCCATCAAACAGCTCGGATATAAGTGGCAACGGGTATTTGTTCTTGACCGTGATCTGGTTGAGACCACGGTAGTCAATGCAGGGTCGAAGAGATCCATCTCTTTTCTTAACGAAGATTTTCGTATAAAACCCCTCTCCAAATTCTCCTTGATATAGGCTGACATAGATAAAGTCTCTGGCAAGGAGAGAGGATATTCCCAACCACAGACAAGAGAAGCATTAGAAACCAGTTCAATGGGACAGTCACAATTCCGATGTGGAGGCAACGTCAGCTTCTCGTTTGTAGAAGACATCCGCAAAACTGGCATACTGAGATGGTAGACCGGAGAGTGATTGAGGCAGATTGGGATTACAGGATGGACTTGTGACAGGCAATGGCTATGTCATCTGGAACCCCATTGAAGATCTTCTCCGGAACTCCAGTCAAGAACCGGGGAGTGCAGGCGGAGCCATGGCAGACCCAGCAGGATAGGATTGATAGCCTTAGGTAGTACCAGGAAGGTGATCTGATCTGAGTGAAGAGCTCCGACCCGCAGTGTCAACGGCTCTGTGATGAGCATAATCGGATCGGGCAATGGTAGACCATTCACAGAGGCAACAGCCAGGGGTTTCTCCAGACGGACTGTGGGTAGACGTAAAGCATCCACTAGATCCTGCTGGATGAAATTAGCAGCCGCTCCAGAGTCAAGATAGGTGGAGGAAGGATGTGACGTCTCTCCGGAGACGATGGCCACAGGAATCGATAATTTGGGAGAGGTTTTAACGTTTGGAGACGTTCCACCAAGAGTTGCCTCTCCAACCAACCCTAGGTACTGGAGTTTCCCGGTTTCTGTGGGCATTGGCACACAAAATGACCCTTAAGGCCACAATACATACATAGTCCAGAGGAGCGTCTGTGCTGCTTCTCCTGTTCAGATAACCGGACTCTGTCTAACTGCATGGGTTCTTCAGGTAGCGCACTAGGGGAAGGCAATAGTGGTATCTGGACCGAGGGTGCTGGTCTGTGGACCCAGCTCTCCTGTCGAACCTCTTGAGTGCGCTCCCGGATTCTCATATCAACCAGGGTGGCTAACAGGATGAGGGCATCCAAGGTAGAAGGAAGGTCGCGGGCTGACTTTTCGTCCTTGATGTGAGAGGACAGTCCCTGCCAGAAGGTCGCCACCAGTGCTTCATTGTTCCATGCCAGCTCGGCTGCCAGGGTATGGAAAAAGATAGCATACTCCCCTACTGTGGAACCCTCTTGCTTGAGGGTCAACAGAGTAGCTGCGACAGAGGATGTTCGAACTGGCTCCTCGAACACGGCACGAAAGGACTGCAGGTACAAGGCTAGGTCCTAGGATACAGGTCCTTGTTACTCCAAGATGGGGTTCGCCCATGTGAGGGCCTTGCCAGCAAGAAGGGAGATGATAAATGCTACCTTGGCCTCCTCAGAGGGGAAGAGATGAGCCCGTAGCCTAAAATGAACCGTGCATTGATTAATAAATCCTCTACATGCTCTGGGATGACCGTCGTAGCGAGGAGGAAGAGGCAGAGGAACTGTGGATCCGGAACAAACAGGAGGAGCAACGGGCAGTGGCACAGCAACAGCCTCAGGAGGAAGAACCGGAGGTGGAACAGTGAGTAGATCCAGACGGACCAAGATAAAATTCACAGCCTCAAGGAGTTGATCCTGACGTGTGCGTAGGTCATGCATCTCCGTCTGTATCTTCTGGACTGCGGTCTTGGGCTGGCCAACGGGTTCCATGGCCTGAGCGTACTGTCACGGGTCACAGGGTATGTGGACCCACTAGGCCGCTCCGCCGTAGCGGAGAGGCAGCTGACCAGGTCACATTCTATACGAAAGTCAATAGTAGATAGTAACGCTTGGGTACCTAAACTAGTCCAGACGGTGGCTATGGCTTCAGCACAGATGGAGACCGATGCAGCAGGTAGCGCCAGACATGGCGGGCAGTATCCGATGTGGCAGAAGACACTGGACGTGGTAGAAGACACTGGACATGGCAGAAGACGCTGGACATGGCAAACGACAGCAGGTGCAGTAGACATGATTCCAACATTAGTAGGCACAGAAACAAGAACAGCACGGGATACAGGAACAGGAAACAAGGCATGGGTAACAACTGGAATGGGAAAAACTAAGGAACCATTTGCAAGGGCTGGGGCCTTCTTATAGACCAGGAAATCATGGGGCGTTGATGATGATTTCCTCATGTGCGCATGCTGGCCCTTTAAGGCTGGGTACGAGTGTGCGCGCGCACCCTACGGGACACAGCAGAACGGAGCGGAAGTGAGCGTTGGTGTCTCCTAAGAAGCAGATGGGGACCAGCGCTCACGGATCCATGGCTGCGGGCATCGGGAGGTGAGTAAACCCGACGGCCCGTGGCCATGGACGCTACAGTAGTTATATTCTTGTATATAGAAACAGTATTATAGTAGTTATATTCTTATACATAGGAGCAGTATTATAGTAGTTATATTCTTGTATATAGGAGCAGTATTATAGTAGTTATATTCTTGTATATAGGAAGCAGTATTATAGTAGTTATATTCTTGTATATAGGAGGCAGTATTATAGTAGTTATATTCTTGTATAAAGGGGCAGTATTATAGTAGTTATATTCTTGTATATAGGGGCAGTTTTATAGTAGTTATATTCTTGTATATAGAGGCAGTATTATAGTAGTTATATTCTTGTATATAGGAGCAGTATTATAGTAGTTATATTCTTGTATATAGGGGGCAGTATAATAGTAGTTATATTCTTGTATATAGGAGCAGTATAATAGTAGTTATATTCTTGTATATAGGAGTAGTATTATAGTAGTTATATTCTTGTATATAGGGAGCAGTATTATAGTAGTTATATTCTTGTATATAGGGGCAGTATTATAGTAATTATATTCTTGTATATAGAAGCAGTATTATAGTAGTTCTATTCTATATAGGAGCAGTATTATATTAGTTATATTCTTGTATATAGAGGGCAGTATTATAGTAGTTATATTCTTGTATATAGAGGACAGTTTTATAGTAGTTATATTCTTGTATATAGGGGGCAGTATTATAGTAGTTATATTCTTGTATATAGAGGACAGTATTAGAGTAGTTATATTCTAGTATATAGGTGCAGTATTTTAGTAGTTATATTCTTGTATATAGGGGGCAGTATTGTAGTAGTTATATTCTTGTATATAGGGACAGTATTATAGTAGTTATATTCTAGTATATAGGTGCAGTATTATAGTAGTTATATTCTTGTATATAGGGGCAGTATTGTAGTAGTTATATTCTTGTATATAGGAGCAGTATTATAGTAGTTATATTCTTGTATATAGGGGCAGTATTATAGTAGTTATATTCTTGTATATAGGGGCAGTATTATAGTAGTTATATTCTTGTATATAGGAGGCAGTATTATAGTAGATATATTCTTGTATATAGGAGCAGTATTATAGTAGTTATATTCTTGTATATAGGGGCAGCATTATAGTAGTTATATTCTTGTATATAGGGGGCAGTATTATAGTAGTTATATTCTTGTATATAGGGGGCAGTATTATAGTAGTTATATTCTTGTATATAGTAGTCAGTATTATAGTAGTTATATTCTTGTATGTAGGGGCAGTATTATAGTAGTTATATTCTTGTATATAGGGGGCTGTATTATAGTAGTTATATTCTTGTATATAGAGGACAGTATTATAGTAGTTATATTCTTGTATATAGGGGGCAGTATTATAGTAGTTATATTCTTGTATATAGAGGACAGTATTATTGTAGTTATATTCTAGTATATAGGTGCAGTATTATAGTAGTTATATTCTTGTATATAGGAGCAGTATTATAGTAGTTATATTCTTGTATATAGGGGCAGTATTATAGTAGTTATATTCTTGTATATAGGGGGCAGTATTATAGTAGTTATATCCTTGTATATAGGGGGCAGTATTATAGTAGTTATATTCTTGTATATAGGGGGCAGTATTATAGTAGTTATATTCTTGTATATAGGGGCAGTATTATAGTAGTTATATTCTTGTATATAGGGGCAGTATTGTAGTAGTTATATTCTTGTATATAGGGGGCAGTATTATAGTAGTTATATTCTTGTATATAGGAGGCAGTATTATAGTAGTTATATTCTTGTATATAGGAGGCAGTATTATAGTAGTTATATTCTTGTATATTGGGGTAGTATTATAGTCGTTATATTCTTGTATATAGGAGCAGTATTATAGTAGTTATATTCTTGTATATAGGGGCAGCATTATAGTAGTTATATTCTTGTATATAGGGGGCAGTATTATAGTAGTTATATTCTTGTATATAGGGGGCAGTATTATAGTAGTTATATTCTTGTATATAGTAGTCAGTATTATAGTAGTTATATTCTTGTATGTAGGGGCAGTATTATAGTAGTTATATTCTTGTATATAGGGGGCAGTATTATAGTAGTTATATTCTTGTATATAGAGGACAGTATTATAGTAGTTATATTCTTGTATATAGGGGGCAGTATATAGTAGTTATATTCTTGTATATAGAGGACAGTATTATTGTAGTTATATTCTAGTATATAGGTGCAGTATTATAGTAGTTATATTCTTGTATATAGGAGCAGTATTATAGTAGTTATATTCTTGTATATAGGAGCAGTATTATAGTAGTTATATTCTTGTATATAGGAAGCAGTATTATAGTAGTTATATTCTTGTATATAGAGGACAGTATTAGAGTAGTTATATTCTAGTATATAGGTGCAGTATTATAGTAGTTATATTCTTGTATATAGGGGGCAGTATTGTAGTAGTTATATTCTTGTATATAGGGACAGTATTATAGTAGTTATATTCTAGTATATAGGTGCAGTATTATAGTAGTTATATTCTTGTATATAGGGGCAGTATTGTAGTAGTTATATTCTTGTATATAGGAGCAGTATTATAGTAGTTATATTCTTGTATATAGGGGCAGTATTATAGTAGTTATATTCTTGTATATAGGGGCAGTATTATAGTAGTTATATTCTTGTATATAGGAGGCAGTATTATAGTAGATATATTCTTGTATATAGGAGCAGTATTATAGTAGTTATATTCTTGTATATAGGGGCAGCATTATAGTAGTTATATTCTTGTATATAGGGGGCAGTATTATAGTAGTTATATTCTTGTATATAGGGGGCAGTATTATAGTAGTTATATTCTTGTATATAGTAGTCAGTATTATAGTAGTTATATTCTTGTATGTAGGGGCAGTATTATAGTAGTTATATTCTTGTATATAGGGGGCAGTATTATAGTAGTTATATTCTTGTATATAGAGGACAGTATTATAGTAGTTATATTCTTGTATATAGGGGGCAGTATTATAGTAGTTATATTCTTGTATATAGAGGACAGTATTATTGTAGTTATATTCTAGTATATAGGTGCAGTATTATAGTAGTTATATTCTTGTATATAGGAGCAGTATTATAGTAGTTATATTCTTGTATATAGGGGCAGTATTATAGTAGTTATATTCTTGTATATAGGGGGCAGTATTATAGTAGTTATATCCTTGTATATAGGGGGCAGTATTATAGTAGTTATATTCTTGTATATAGGGGCAGTATTATAGTAGTTATATTCTTGTATATAGGGGCAGTATTGTAGTAGTTATATTCTTGTATATAGGGGGCAGTATTATAGTAGTTATATTCTTGTATATAGGAGGCAGTATTATAGTAGTTATATTCTTGTATATAGGAGGCAGTATTATAGTAGTTATATTCTTGTATATTGGGGTAGTATTATAGTCGTTATATTCTTGTATATAGGAGCAGTATTATAGTAGTTATATTCTTGTATATAGGGGCAGCATTATAGTAGTTATATTCTTGTATATAGGGGGCAGTATTATAGTAGTTATATTCTTGTATATAGGGGGCAGTATTATAGTAGTTATATTCTTGTATATAGTAGTCAGTATTATAGTAGTTATATTCTTGTATGTAGGGGCAGTATTATAGTAGTTATATTCTTGTATATAGGGGGCAGTATTATAGTAGTTATATTCTTGTATATAGAGGACAGTATTATAGTAGTTATATTCTTGTATATAGGGGGCAGTATTATAGTAGTTATATTCTTGTATATAGAGGACAGTATTATTGTAGTTATATTCTAGTATATAGGTGCAGTATTATAGTAGTTATATTCTTGTATATAGGAGCAGTATTGTAGTAGTTATATTCTTGTATATAGGGACAGTATTATAGTAGTTATATTCTAGTATATAGGTGCAGTATTATAGTAGTTATATTCTTGTATATAGGGGCAGTATTGTAGTAGTTATATTCTTGTATATAGGAGCAGTATTATAGTAGTTATATTCTTGTATATAGGGGCAGTATTATAGTAGTTATATTCTTGTATATAGGGGCAGTATTATAGTAGTTATATTCTTGTATATAGGAGGCAATATTATAGTAGATATATTCTTGTATATAGGAGCAGTATTATAGTAGTTATATTCTTGTATATAGGGGCAGCATTATAGTAGTTATATTCTTGTATATAGGGGGCAGTATTATAGTAGTTATATTCTTGTATATAGGGGGCAGTATTATAGTAGTTATATTCTTGTATATAGTAGTCAGTATTATAGTAGTTATATTCTTGTATGTAGGGGCAGTATTATAGTAGTTATATTCTTGTATATAGGGGGCTGTATTATAGTAGTTATATTCTTGTATATAGAGGACAGTATTATAGTAGTTATATTCTTGTATATAGGGGGCAGTATTATAGTAGTTATATTCTTGTATATAGAGGACAGTATTATTGTAGTTATATTCTAGTATATAGGTGCAGTATTATAGTAGTTATATTCTTGTATATAGGAGCAGTATTATAGTAGTTATATTCTTGTATATAGGGGCAGTATTATAGTAGTTATATTCTTGTATATAGGGGGCAGTATTATAGTAGTTATATCCTTGTATATAGGGGGCAGTATTATAGTAGTTATATTCTTGTATATAGGGGGCAGTATTATAGTAGTTATATTCTTGTATATAGGGGCAGTATTATAGTAGTTATATTCTTGTATATAGGGGCAGTATTGTAGTAGTTATATTCTTGTATATAGGGGGCAGTATTATAGTAGTTATATTCTTGTATATAGGAGGCAGTATTATAGTAGTTATATTCTTGTATATAGGAGGCAGTATTATAGTAGTTATATTCTTGTATATTGGGGTAGTATTATAGTCGTTATATTCTTGTATATAGGAGCAGTATTATAGTAGTTATATTCTTGTATATAGGGGCAGCATTATAGTAGTTATATTCTTGTATATAGGGGGCAGTATTATAGTAGTTATATTCTTGTATATAGGGGGCAGTATTATAGTAGTTATATTCTTGTATATAGTAGTCAGTATTATAGTAGTTATATTCTTGTATGTAGGGGCAGTATTATAGTAGTTATATTCTTGTATATAGGGGGCAGTATTATAGTAGTTATATTCTTGTATATAGAGGACAGTATTATAGTAGTTATATTCTTGTATATAGGGGGCAGTATTATAGTAGTTATATTCTTGTATATAGAGGACAGTATTATTGTAGTTATATTCTAGTATATAGGTGCAGTATTATAGTAGTTATATTCTTGTATATAGGAGCAGTATTATAGTAGTTATATTCTTGTATATAGGAGCAGTATTATAGTAGTTATATTCTTGTATATAGGAAGCAGTATTATAGTAGTTATATTCTTGTATATAGAGGACAGTATTAGAGTAGTTATATTCTAGTATATAGGTGCAGTATTATAGTAGTTATATTCTTGTATATAGGGGGCAGTATTGTAGTAGTTATATTCTTGTATATAGGGACAGTATTATAGTAGTTATATTCTAGTATATAGGTGCAGTATTATAGTAGTTATATTCTTGTATATAGGGGCAGTATTGTAGTAGTTATATTCTTGTATATAGGAGCAGTATTATAGTAGTTATATTCTTGTATATAGGGGCAGTATTATAGTAGTTATATTCTTGTATATAGGGCAGTATTATAGTAGTTATATTCTTGTATATAGGAGGCAGTATTATAGTAGATATATTCTTGTATATAGGAGCAGTATTATAGTAGTTATATTCTTGTATATAGGGGCAGCATTATAGTAGTTATATTCTTGTATATAGGGGGCAGTATTATAGTAGTTATATTCTTGTATATAGGGGGCAGTATTATAGTAGTTATATTCTTGTATATAGTAGTCAGTATTATAGTAGTTATATTCTTGTATGTAGGGGCAGTATTATAGTAGTTATATTCTTGTATATAGGGGGCAGTATTATAGTAGTTATATTCTTGTATATAGAGGACAGTATTATAGTAGTTATATTCTTGTATATAGGGGGCAGTATTATAGTAGTTATATTCTTGTATATAGAGGACAGTATTATTGTAGTTATATTCTAGTATATAGGTGCAGTATTATAGTAGTTATATTCTTGTATATAGGAGCAGTATTATAGTAGTTATATTCTTGTATATAGGGGCAGTATTATAGTAGTTATATTCTTGTATATAGGGGGCAGTATTATAGTAGGTTATATCCTTGTATATAGGGGGCAGTATTATAGTAGTTATATTCTTGTATATAGGGGGCAGTATTATAGTAGTTATATTCTTGTATATAGGGGCAGTATTATAGTAGTTATATTCTTGTATATAGGGGCAGTATTGTAGTAGTTATATTCTTGTATATAGGGGGCAGTATTATAGTAGTTATATTCTTGTATATAGGAGGCAGTATTATAGTAGTTATATTCTTGTATATAGGAGGCAGTATTATAGTAGTTATATTCTTGTATATTGGGGTAGTATTATAGTCGTTATATTCTTGTATATAGGAGCAGTATTATAGTAGTTATATTCTTGTATATAGGGGCAGCATTATAGTAGTTATATTCTTGTATATAGGGGGCAGTATTATAGTAGTTATATTCTTGTATATAGGGGGCAGTATTATAGTAGTTATATTCTTGTATATAGTAGTCAGTATTATAGTAGTTATATTCTTGTATGTAGGGGCAGTATTATAGTAGTTATATTCTTGTATATAGGGGGCAGTATTATAGTAGTTATATTCTTGTATATAGAGGACAGTATTATAGTAGTTATATTCTTGTATATAGGGGGCAGTATTATAGTAGTTATATTCTTGTATATAGAGGACAGTATTATTGTAGTTATATTCTAGTATATAGGTGCAGTATTATAGTAGTTATATTCTTGTATATAGGAGCAGTATTGTAGTAGTTATATTCTTGTATATAGGGGCAGTATTATAGTAGTTATATCCTTGTATATAGGGGCAGTATTATAGTAGTTATATTCTTGTATATAGGGGGCAGTATTATAGTAGTTATATTCTTGTATATAGGGGCAGTATTATAGTAGTTATATTCTTGTATATAGGGGCAGTATTATAGTAGTTATATTCTTGTATATAGGGAGCAGTATTATAGTAGTTATATTCTTGTATATAGGGGCAGTATTATAGTAATTATATTCTTGTATATAGAAGCAGTATTATAGTAGTTCTATTCTATATAGGAGCAGTATTATATTAGTTATATTCTTGTATATAGAGGGCAGTATTATAGTAGTTATATTCTTGTATATAGAGGACAGTTTTATAGTAGTTATATTCTTGTATATAGGGCGCAGTATTATAGTAGTTATATTCTTGTATATAGAGGACAGTATTAGAGTAGTTATATTCTAGTATATAGGTGCAGTATTATAGTAGTTATATTCTTGTATATAGGGGGCAGTATTGTAGTAGTTATATTCTTGTATATAGGGACAGTATTATAGTAGTTATATTCTAGTATATAGGTGCAGTATTATAGTAGTTATATTCTTGTATATAGGGGCAGTATTGTAGTAATTATATTCTTGTATATAGGAGCAGTATTATAGTAGTTATATTCTTGTATATAGGGGCAGTATTATAGTAGTTATATTCTTGTATATAGGGGCAGTATTATAGTAGTTATATTCTTGTATATAGGAGGCAGTATTATAGTAGATATATTCTTGTATATAGGAGCAGTATTATAGTAGTTATATTCTTGTATATAGGGGCAGCATTATAGTAGTTATATTCTTGTATATAGGGGGCAGTATTATAGTAGTTATATTCTTGTATATAGGGGGCAGTATTATAGTAGTTATATTGTTGTATATAGTAGTCAGTATTATAGTAGTTATATTCTTGTATGTAGGGGCAGTATTATAGTAGTTATATTCTTGTATATAGGGGGCAGTATTATAGTAGTTATATTCTTGTATATAGAGGACAGTATTATAGTAGTTATATTCTTGTACATAGGGGGCAGTATTATAGTAGTTATATTCTTGTATATAGAGGACAGTATTATTGTAGTTATATTCTAGTATATAGGTGCAGTATTATAGTAGTTATATTCTTGTATATAGGAGCAGTATTATAGTAGTTATATTCTTGTATATAGGGGCAGTATTATAGTAGTTATATTCTTGTATATAGGGGGCAGTATTATAGTAGTTATATCCTTGTATATAGGGGGCAGTATTATAGTAGTTATATTCTTGTATATAGGGGGCAGTATTATAGTAGTTATATTCTTGTATATAGGGGCAGTATTATAGTAGTTATATTCTTGTATATAGGGGCAGTATTGTAGTAGTTATATTCTTGTATATAGGGGGCAGTATTATAGTAGTTATATTCTTGTATATAGGAGGCAGTATTATAGTAGTTATATTCTTGTATATAGGAGGCAGTATTATAGTAGTTATATTCTTGTATATTGGGGTAGTATTATAGTCGTTATATTCTTGTATATAGGAGCAGTATTATAGTAGTTATATTCTTGTATATAGGGGCAGCATTATAGTAGTTATATTCTTGTATATAGGGGGCAGTATTATAGTAGTTATATTCTTGTATATAGGGGGCAGTATTATAGTAGTTATATTCTTGTATATAGTAGTCAGTATTATAGTAGTTATATTCTTGTATGTAGGGGCAGTATTATAGTAGTTATATTCTTGTATATAGGGGGCAGTATTATAGTAGTTATATTCTTGTATATAGAGGACAGTATTATAGTAGTTATATTCTTGTATATAGGGGGCAGTATTATAGTAGTTATATTCTTGTATATAGAGGACAGTATTATTGTAGTTATATTCTAGTATATAGGTGCAGTATTATAGTAGTTATATTCTTGTATATAGGAGCAGTATTATAGTAGTTATATTCTTGTATATAGGGGCAGTATTATAGTAGTTATATTCTTGTATATAGGGGGCAGTATTATAGTAGTTATATCCTTGTATATAGGGGGCAGTATTATAGTAGTTATATTCTTGTATATAGGGGGCAGTATTATAGTAGTTATATTCTTGTATATAGGGGCAGTATTATAGTAGTTATATTCTTGTATATAGGGGCAGTATTGTAGTAGTTATATTCTTGTATATAGGGGGCAGTATTATAGTAGTTATATTCTTGTATATAGGAGGCAGTATTATAGTAGTTATATTCTTGTATATAGGAGGCAGTATTATAGTAGTTATATTCTTGTATATTGGGGTAGTATTATAGTCGTTATATTCTTGTATATAGGAGCAGTATTATAGTACTTATATTCTTGTATATAGGGGCAGTATTGTAGTAGTTATATTCTTGTATATAGGGGGCAGTATTATAGTAGTTATATTCTTGTATATAGGAGTAGTATTATAGTAGTTATATTCTTGTATATAGGGGGCAGTATTATAGTAGTTATATTCTTGTATATAGTAGTCAGCATTATAGTAGTTATATTCTTGTACATAGAGGGCAGTTTAAGGGTATGTTCACACGCAGTGGTTTCAGGCGTTATTTGGGGCGTTTACGCCTCATAAAAACGCCTGAGAAAATGGAAGCTTAACGCCTACAAACATCTGCCCATTGAAATCAATGTGAAAAACAGCATTTAGCTCATACGGGGCGTCTTTTTACTCCGTAAAAAGAAGTGCATGTCACTTCTTGAGGCATTTTTTTGAGCTGATTTTACACTGAACATTATGAAAAACGCCTCAAAAAACGCAGCAAAAAACGCCTGAAAAGAAGCCTCAAAAGAAGCTCCAAATTCATTCTCAGCTTCAAAAACGCCTGAAAATCAGAGGCTGTTTTCCTGTGAAAACAGCTGCGTATTTTCAGACGTTTTTTGCTAAGGCTGTGTTCACACTGAGTTTTTTGCAGGAGGAAAATTCCTCCTGCAAAAACTGCTCCAGTAGGTTTTTGTACAGTGGTTTGACAAAAACTCGTCAAAACACTCGTCGAGGTTTTTTTTTCCTCTTTCTGACTCATTGTAATGGGTTTTGGAGGCGGAAACCGCCTCAAAGATGGGTCATGTTGCTTCTTTTTACCACGACGAGTTTTTTTTACTCGTCTGCCTCCCATTTAAATCAATGGGAGGCATTTTCGGGCGGTTTTTGAGGAGTTTTTTGGCGTGGTTTCTGCCCCAAAAAACTCGTCAAAAAACTCTGTGTGAACAGGGCCTTAGGCAAGCGTGTGAACATACCGTAATTGTCATTATATTTTTGTGCACAGGGGGCAGTACCACTCAGTAGGAGTCAAAAAGGAGCAGATGTAAGAGTTAATCATATGTTACATAGTATTACATAGTTACATACTTAGTATGGTTGAAAAAAAGACAACTGTCCATCAAGTTTAACCAAGGGATGGGAATAGGGAAGAGAAGAACTTCTACACATTGACATAGGAGGTGATATTTTTCCGTTCTATGTTAAAGAGAAGATAAGTTAGTATTAGCATTAGTATTTAAAAAAAATCTTTAAAATTTTTTTATTTGACCAAATATTTTACCTTGTACTTTAACCATTTCAGTTGCGAATAGAATTGATGAATAGTTTCCTATGTCATAATTAAGCTGAGCTACCCCGACCCCAGTACATCATTACATATATACCGGGAATAATATATATACTTCTGTAGTCACGCTCTGTGTTTTCCATTACCCTTTTTCCTTTCAAAAGTATTTTTAGGCCTGAACAAGTTATTTAGTTACTAAATTCAAGTAGTAGACATTGAATGAGTCTGCCAACATTGATGCCAAGCAGGGCATGCTATAGATGGGGGCGATGACTGGCAGCCACATTCAGGCAATAATTAATGGCAGGCAGTAATCACAGTCGCGCTTTATTTTTGACCAAATATTTCGATACACAGGACAATTGTACTCAGTTGGAACCCCTGCTATCCGCTTTTCATGGTGGCATTACAGATATGCTAATGACCGAAGCATCAAAGATATCGGAATCCGGCCCCATATACAGAACAGTTTTCGGCACAAAAGAGAAATGTGATAATCTGAGACTCTGGTGCGAGGTCTCAAAGGGGCTTAATAACCCACAGAGACTTTTATAGAAAAATATGATTGTGATCCTTTAGCTTTAGACTCGTAGCGGTTACAAGTACATAGATCTATTAGAACTTGAATAAAGTTCAAGCACTGTGTTTCCATGACTATGAAGAGTTGGTTCATGTGAATTTACTATAACTGATCATTCACCATGGCAACATAGGAACGTCCTTGTAAATCGAGGACTTGATAGAGTTTCTGAAAGCACAAACATAAAGAAGACTGAAAACATTTTGTTTTCACAGATATAAGGGTATGTAACCTCTGAGCCCAATCTTACATTTAATATATACAATTAATGTATATAAAAAGTTCAGTCGCTGTGTACAAACATACATTACTTATTCTGTACAGATCCTGAGTTATATCCTGTATCTCTTTATTTTATATAAATTTACAAAACATAAACAGAAAAACAAATACATAACTAATTCCATATAACCAAAAAGTCACAACCAAATTCTTATAAACAAATTTTCTTATATACATCTCTGTATATGAGAAGAGAAAACTATACCAGACCCGGCCACATACACCCCACTCTTATATACTTACATCTACACTTCGTCCGAAACTAAACAATAACTAGAATATATACAAACATCATATAAACGTAATCAAAAGTACTAACAGAAAATCCCCCCGACCCGCGTCAACCAAGGGCCTAAAGAAACAACATAATAATGATGATAATAATCAAACATAATAATAGCAAATAAAATAATAATAAACAAAACAATCCAATCCAAAATATAATAATACTAATCCACACCTTTTTTTTTTTTTTTTCCTTCCTATATAATAATAATACAAATAATAATTTTTTTAATTATTATTATTTTTTTTTTAAATCACACTATACACATCCTGACTTTCCTTAACCTTACCCTTCTTACCTAATCTCCACCACCTCAGCCAGCATCTCGCCTCGTGTCCTCTCACGTCCGCATAATCCAGATGCTGGCCCCCGCCAAGACACCCAACACCCCAGCCCAGCCCCCCGCCCCATGTCCTCCCATGTCCGCATAGTCCGGGGCTGGGTCAGGCACACACCCCCCCCGACCCCCCTCCCAAACTATCTATTAACCCCCTTAAGTCTATCCCTATTCTAACAACATTTTTACAATATAATACAATACACATCACCAACTTGTCCAAATACCAAACCATATACAAAATACACCGTACCCGAAAGCACCAAGTTCGGTCGCTTGTAAACCTTTTTCCTGCCATTTCAATCCTAAACAAAACAAAAATCTTCCTGTGCTTACCTAGCCCATCACCAGATAGAGAGTAGGGAAAGCCCCCCCAGCACCCCCCCAGAGGCCAAGGTACCACGTCCACCGCTGCACCCTCCCTATCGCTTGCCCTATCTCCTTACCCTATTACTAGCCCTTTTCTTGACCCTATTGAAAGCTGACCCTATGCTGACCCTCACCTTTCCCTTTTTCCGAGCCCTATCGCTATATTTTTTATTGGTGCCTCAGCGGAACGCAGACCCCCACCTCCAGTTGAGCACCGGTGACGACCCCCCCTCCCTCATGAAAGCAGACACATTAAGGCACCCAAAAGGAAAAGCCCCTCCAAAGACGAGAGGCTTTGGATGCTCCCAATCTGCCGACCTCCAAAGAATGCACCTTCACCAGGTCACCCATGATATTGCTAACAACCTCATCCACTAGGAGGATTTTCTTCTGGGTAGAAACTAGACATCGTGCATTCCACATAAAGTGCCTGACCACTATACTGACTAGAAACAAGGTGCAATGGTCCCTACCACCGAGGTACACCACCGGGTTAACCATACCTAACCCGCCTAGTGTCCTTGGTAGGTAAGTAACCTCCCTCTTGATTAGGTTGAGCCTGTTCCCCCATAACAGCTGGAAGAACAGGCTATAGACCCGGGTCCAGAGAGGTTCTGGCAAGATGCACACACTGCCCAGGTAAAGCAACATGGGCACCAGGTAGGCCTTGGCCAAGTGAACCCTTTCCCTCAGGGTTAAGGACCAACCCTTCCATTGGTCGACCTTCTGGGCAACTAGATTCAGCCTATCCTCCCAGTTCTTCTTGGGGTAATCACCCGGGCCAAATTCGACTCCTAAGATCTTAGCAGACCCCTGAGGCTCTGGAAGGGTGTCCGGGAGATCAAAACCAGGATCTCCTCCTCCCAGCCAGAGACTCTTGCACTTATCCCGGTTGATCTTGGACCCAGATGCCAATGAGTAACGCTCCACTTCCGACATCACCCACTCTGCCTCCCCTCTCGAGGAGACAAAAATGGAGACGTCGTCTGCGTACGCAACCACCCTCTGAGTGGCCTCCGGCCCCTCCAGGCCGGCCCCGACTCCCGCCAATGGCCCACGATCGATCCTTTTAAGAAAAGGATCAATTGCGAACGCATATAGCAAAGGGCTCAAGGGACAACCCTGGCGGACACCAGACCCAACCTCAAAGGGGGTTCCAACCCAACCGTTCACCAGCGTAAAAGTCTCAGCCCCAGTGTATAAGGTCTGTAGCCAATTGACAAACCCCCCCGATAGGCCGTACCTCAGAAGGACCGACCAGAGGTACTCGTGGTCCACCCGGGCAAAAGCCTTGGCCTGGTCCAAGGACAGGATGTACCCCTCCCACCGACCAGAATTTCCCTGCTCTACTGCCTCTCTGACACTGAGGACAGCACTAAATGTGCTGTGGCCTGGAACAGAGCAATGCTGGACCGGCGAAAGGAGCCGGGATGCAAACTTCACCAGCCGATTAAACAGCACCTTTGCGAGAACCTTTCTGTCCGTATTGAGCAGCGCTATGGGACGCCAATTCTCAATACGGGTCGAGTCTTTACCCTTCGATAAAACGATCAAGGCCGACCTCCTCATTGACATTGGCAAAGTACCCGAGGAAAGGCACTCATTAAACACCTCAGTCAAGAGGGGAACTAGGGTTCCTTTAAAAGTCTTATAAAACTCGGATGTTAAGCCATCCGGCCCTGGCGATTTTTTGAGGGCAAGCCCATCAATCGGCAATCCCATTTCCTCTTCCTTGATCGAGTCTATCAAAACACCGAGAGAGGGGTCTACCCCTGGCTCAGGGATGGTTTCAGCCAGGAAAGCCGACATCTCGTCTCGGTTTGGGTCTTGCTTCCCCAAGAGGTGCGAGTAGAAGGATCTGACGACCTCCAAGATCCCTGATTTGGATCTCTTCAGAGATCCTGTACTATCAATCAGTCCTGTCACAACCTTACGACTCACTGACATCTTACAGTTCCTGTAGGGGTCGGGCGAGCGGTACCTCCCGAAATCCCTCTCAAGAACTAAAGATGTGTGCCTATCATACTGACACCTCCTGAGCAAAGCTTTCACCACGGAGATCTCCTCCCCACTACCCCCGGTTGAGACCAGATGTTCGAGTTTCCTCCTCAGTTCCTGATATAGGTGGTACCTACTCATGGACCTGAGGCTCGAGAGCCTGCGGAAAAATCCTGCCACCCGGACTTTAAACAACTCCCACCAGACTTAGTACCACTGAGATCCAACAAAGGTACCTGGCTCTGAAGAAAATCCTCAAAGGCCTGTCTTATCTCCGCTTCTTCCAAGAGAGTAGAATTCAGCCTCCATATACCTCTTCCCATCTGGAGGGACTCTGCAATGTTCAAAGAGAAAATAATCATACAGTGATCGGAGAACTCCACCTCAACAACGGACACTGGTGAAGAGATGGCTTCCTCCTTCAAAAAAAACCTGTCTATCCTAGACCTACAACTACCTCTACGATAGGTGAAACCCGAGTGGCCTGAGGTATGCCTGATGTGGATATCCACCAGGCGAGCATCGCTAACTATATTTTTTAATGCTACACTATCATAGGTCCATTTTTTATCTCCGGAACCTCCTCTATCTCGGGGCCTCACGACAGTATTGAAGTCCCCTCAAAAGATAACTTGTCGACCTGAAAAAAGGAAAGGCTTAATCCTCATGAAGAGACTTTTACGGTCCCATTTGCTCTGGGGTCCGTATATATTCTGTAATGGCAGGAAGGAGGTGAAGGGAACAAGTGAGCCCTAATCTACCCACCGCCCTGTCCCTGCCTACTTGCAACGACCCGCCCTAGGCGACGGGGTACAACTTGGCGGCGGTCCCTACGCTGTCTAAGTGCAAGGGAGACAAACAGGGAACACGCAAGGGAATACAGTAGCCCACGGAACGCCGCGAGGAAACGGAGCGGTGAATGAGCCAGTCAGGATCAGGAAGTAGTGGAGTATACAAACGGGAGCACGGAGCAGAAGCAAGCCAGGGGCAGAGCAACGCAGGATAAACGGAACTGAAGCAAGGCAGAAGCACGGCAGAAGCAGGCTGGAGCAAGGCAGCAGTGGGGCCAGGAATCCAAAAAGAATAACAAGCAAGGAGGAAGAGAAAACGGCAGGTATAAATGGACAGGGGGCGGAGCTAACTCTGATTGACCAGGCCGCGATAGGCTCTCCCACTCCTGAGCCTGCCACCCTGATTGGTGGGAGCAGGTGTCAGTCTCAGAGGTCTGGCCTCAGGTGTCGACTGATTAATCCTGGGAGTATACCCAGATGTAGTGCCTGGCAGATCCTTTACAGTACTCCCCCTTTTATGAGGGGCCACCGGACCCTTACTAAGAGGACCCGGTTTAGTGGGGAAGAGAAGGTGGAACCTCCTTATCAATACCCCAGCGTGAACATCTCGAGCAGGTACCCAAGTCCTCTCCTCCGGCCCGTATCCTCTCCAATGGACCAGGTACTGGAGGGAGCCCTGGATCATCCTACTGTCCACAATCTTGGCCACCTCGAATTCCACCCCCTCAGGGGTGAGAACGGGAACAGGAGGTTTCCTCGAGGGGGACCAGGACGGGGAGCAGCGTTTCAGGAGGGAGGCATGGAAGACGTCGTGTATGCGAAAGGATGGGGGCATCTCCAGACGGAAGGATACAGAGTTGAGGACTTCAATGACCTTATAAGGTCCAATAAATCGGAGAGCAAACTTCCTGGACGGGACCTTAAGGCGCAAGTTCCTCGACGACAACCACACCAGATCCCCGACGACAAACCGGGGGTTAGCAGAACGTCTACAATCAGCCTGAATCTTTTGTACGCTCTGGGACGCCTCTAGGTTCTTCTGAACCTGGGCCCAGACTGTGCACAGTTCCCGATGAACGTCCTCTACCTCGGGATTATTGGAACAACCAGGGGAAACGGAGGAGAACCTAGGATTAAACCCAAAATTACAGAAAAACGGGGAGACCCCTGACGAGTTACTGACCCGGTTATTCAGGGAAAATTCGGCGAGGGGAAGGAATGAGACCCAATCAAATTGACAGTCAGAAATGAAACACCTTAAATATTGTTCCAGGGATTGGTTAGTCCTTTCCGTTTGGCCATTAGTTTCGGGATGGAAGGCGGAGGAGAAGGATAGATAGATCTCCAACTTTTTACAAAAAGCTCTCCAAAATAAGGAAACAAATTGTACCCCTCTGTCCGAAACTAAATTGACCGGGGCCCCGTGGAGACGCAGAATGTGTTTCACAAACAAAGAAGCTAACGTCTTGGCGTTAGGTAGTTTCTTAAGGGGCACAAAGTGGCACATCTTGCTGAAGCGGTCTACTACCACCCACACCACCGACTTGCCCTGAGATGGAGGCAAATCGGTGATAAAATCCATGGAGATATGGGTCCAAGGTCTCTGGGGAATGGACAAGGAACGTAGTAAGCCCGCAGGTCGGGACCTAGGGGTCTTGGACCTAGCACAGACCTCACAAGCGGCGACGTAAGCCCTAACGTCTTTAGGCAACCAAGGCCACCAATAGTTTCTGGTAATGAGGAGTTTGATACCCAAGATGCCAGGATGACCAGATAGAGCGGAGTCATGGTTTTCCCTGAGTACCCTTAGCCGGTATTGCAGGGGGACAAACAGTTTGTCCCCAGGGAGGTTCCCGGGAGCTGAACCTTGATCAGCCGCGATGTCAGAGGCTAAGTCAGAATCAGTGGCAGAAACAATTATACCAGGGGGTAAAATACAAGCAGGATCCTTCTCAGAAGGAGGATTAGCCATGAAACTACGTGACAGTGCATCAGCCTTAATATTTTTGGACCCAGCCCTATAGGTAACCAAGAAATTAAATCTGGTAAAGAAAAGTGCCCAACGAGCTTGTCTAGGATTAAGCCTCCGGGCAGATTCTAGGAAAACCAGATTCTTGTGGTCAGTAAGGACCGTTACCTGGTGTCTGGCCCCCTCCAAGAAGTGACGCCACTCTTCAAAAGCCCATTTAATGGCTAAAAGTTTGCGGTTGCCAATATCATAGTTACACTCCGTGGGCGAAAACTTCCTAGAGAAGTAAGCACAGGGGCGGAGATGGGTGAGGGAGCTGGTACCCTGGGACAAGACGGCCCCCACTCCCACCTCGGACGCGTCAACCTCCACAATAAATGGCTCCCTTTGGTTGGGCTGAACCAGCACGGGGGCCGAGATAAAGCACTTCTTGAGGGTCTCAAAAGCCTGGACGGCCTCAGGGAGCCAATGGAGGACATCAGCACCCTTGCGAGTGAGGTCCGTAAGAGGCTTAGCGACGACCGAGAAGTTGGCAATAAATCTCCTGTAATAGTTAGCGAACCCCAAAAAACACTGTAGCGCCTTCAGGGAGGCAGGTTGTACCCATTCCGCCACAGCCTGAACCTTGGCAGGGTCCATGCGGAATTCATGAGGAGTGAGGATTTGACCTAAAAATGGTATCTCCTGTACCCCAAACACACATTTTTCGGTCTTCGCAAACAGATTATTTTCCCGAAGGACCTGGAGGACCTTCCTGACATGCTCCACGTGGGAGGACCAGTCTTTGGAAAACACCAGTATGTCATCAAGGTACACTACAAGAAAATTTCCCAGGTAATCTCTCAGAATTTCATTAATAAAATTCTGGAAGACGGCAGGGGCATTACACAACCCAAAGGGCATGACTAGGTATTCGAAATGACCTTTGGGCGTGTTGAACGCAGTTTTCCACTCATCCCCCTCTTTGATGCGGATAAGGTTATATGCCCCCCGTAGATCGAACTTAGAGAACCATTGGGCCCCCTGAACCTGATTAAAAAGATCCGGAATCAAAGGAAGGGGATACTGGTTCCTTACTGTGACCTTATTCAAGTTCCGATAATCAATGCACGGCCTAAGACCACCATCCTTCTTCCCCACGAAAAAGAAGCCAGCACCTACAGGAGAAGTCGAGGGGCGAATGAAACCCTTGGCCAGGCATTCTTGGATATACTCCCTCATAGCTTTACGTTCAGGACATGAAAGATTAAATATCCTCCCCTTAGGAAGCTTGGCACCAGGCACCAAATCGATGGCGCAATCGTAATCTCTATGAGGGGGCAACACCTCGGAGGCCTCCTTAGAAAACACATCAGCGAAGTCCTGAACAAACTCAGGAAGCGAGTTTACCTCCTCCCAGGGCGAAATAGAGTTAACCGAAAGACATGACATCAGGCAATCACTACCCCATTTGGTGAGATCCCCAGTATTCCAATCAAACGTGGGATTATGCAGCTGCAACCAGGGAAGACCTAATACCAGATCGGACGATAATCCCTGCATCACCAGTACAGAGCACTGCTCCAAATGCATGGAGCCAACACGGAGTTCAAAAACAGGAGTATGCTGAGTAAAATAACAATTAGCAAGAGGAGTGGAGTCGATACCTACTACAGGGATAGGATAAGGTAAATCAATAAATGGCATTTTTAGAGACATAGCAAATTCCACAGACATGATATTAGCAGATGAGCCAGAATCCACGAAGGCACTGCCAGTGGCAGACCGGCCAGCAAACGAGACCTGAAAGGGAAGCAAAATCTTATTGCGTTTAGTATTAACGGGAAATACCTGTGCGCCCAAGTGACCTCCCCGATGATCACTTAGGCGCGGAAGTTTTCCGTCTGCTTATTCTTGCGCCTGGGACAGGTGTTCAGTAGATGCTTGTCGTCCCCACAATAGAAGCAGAGACCATTCTTCCTGCGAAACTCTCTACGTTGTCGAGGGGACATGGAGGCCCCGAGTTGCATAGGTACCTCCGAGTCCTCCGTGGAAGAGCGAGGAGACGGGACCTCGGGGGGAATCGCAGGGCAGTCAGAGGGGAAAACATTGAAACGTTCAAGCTGACGTTCCCTGAGACGTCGGTCAAGTCGTACTGCTAGGGCCATAACCTGGTCTAGGGAGTCAGAAGAGGGGTAGCTAACCAGCAGATCCTTCAGGGCGTCAGATAATCCTAACCTAAACTGGCACTTTAGGGCCGGGTCGTTCCACCGAGAAGCTACGCACCACTTTCTAAAATCAGAACAGTATTCCTCAACAGGTCTCCCACCCTGACGTAAGGTCACCAGCTGACTCTCGGCTAAGGCAGTCCTGTCAGTCTCGTCGTAAATGAGACCGAGGGCAGAGAAAAACCGATCAACGGAGGAAAGTTCAGGGGCGTCAGGAGCCAAGGAGAAGGCCCACTCTTGGGGCACCTCCTTGAGTCGGGATATAATGATACCCACCCGCTGGTTCTCGGAACCTGAGGAGTGAGGTCTTAGGCGGAAATAAAGTCTGCAACTCTCCCGGAAGGAGAGAAAAGTCTTACGGTCCCCTGAGAACCGGTCAGGTAACTTGAGGTTGGGTTCTAAAGGTGAGGTGAGGGGTACTACAAAGGCAGCGTCAGACTGATTGACCCTCTGAGCCAGGGCCTGGACCTGTAGGGAGAGGCCCTGCATCTGCTGGGTCAGGGTCTCAAGGGGGTCCATGATAGCGTCAGCGTAGAAGAGGTGGGAGCAGGTGTCAGTCTCAGAGGTCTGGCCTCAGGTGTCGACTGATTAATCCTGGGAGTATACCCAGATGTAGTGCCTGGCAGATCCTTTACATATTCATTAATCTTAATTCCTGTCCCCTCATGAGGACATCTAAGATCAAGCACCTCCCCATTTCTAACTCAATCATCCGTCGGCATGTTACCGGTGCGGTGAAAAGGACCGCCACTCCGCTATAGGGCTCAGCCGCAAGAGACCAGTAGGAGGGCCCGCGTCGCCACTCCCTCCTAGATTTAACGACGTCTGCCAAAAGTCACAGCCTGGTCTCCTGCAAAAACAAAATGTCGGCTTCAACTCGGCCAAGAAAATCAAAGGCTGCAAATCTCGCCCTATCTGACTTAATGCTGGCAACGTTAATTGATGCCAGCGTCAACGGAGTGGGTGCCGCCATCATGGATGTTTGAGTTAGACGGCTTTCTTCTTCCCACCCCCCCTCTATCTGATGAGGACCCCCCTTCTTTGCCTCGCTTCTTGCAAACTGAGGAGTCCATACTCACCACCCTATTCCCATCTTCATCCCCAAGTTCCGGGTCAACCTCCCCCTCTGGGGGCAACGGCCCCTGCAGCAGGGGAGGCTCAACGACTCTAGGGTGCCCTACCATGCCCTCCCTCTTAGTATGAGAGGCTGGAATGTCCACGAGAGCATGGTATCGATCAGTAGAGCGCACCAGGGGGGTACAGGATTTACCTTCCTGGGCCAGGGCGGGGCCAGATGTATTTGGCCCTTGGGTTTTGCCCGGTGTCCCTTTTGCTGTAGGCTGAGTCCTCTCTTCCTCTCCCACACTTTCATAGTGGGAGGACTGAGAGTCCTCAGCCCTCTGCTCCCTTTGGATCCTCCTCATCTCCCCGTTCAATTCGGCCTCCCCAGGGGCATCAGCTTCAGGGGGGGCATCCAGATCCGAATCAGAGGTCGTCCCAGTTTCCTGAAGCGCCCTCCAAATTCTCTCCTTCCTTCGCTTCTCCGCCCTTCTCTGGCGAGAAGGGGGACCCTTCTTTGCATTCTTCCCTTGCCACTGTGCCCCATCGTCCCTGCCCGCACCCTCACCCACGGAGGCCTCCCTCCTCTCATCCTCTGCAGGTTTGGAACAAGCATTGACAACAGAGCGAGGACACCGACTGAACGGGTGACCTAAGTCACCACACAGGTTGCAGCGAATACGGTCACACGATGCGGTTAGATGACCAATCCCCCCACAATGAGCACACTTCTGCACCTTGCAGCCTGCACTCAAATGTGAGGGGTCGCCACACCGGTGACACAACTTCGGCTGCCCCTGGTAGAAGACAAGGATCCGATCTCTTCCCAGGAAAGCAGACGATGGTATGTGGGACACATAATTTAACCATGAACGTCCAGGCCCCTGACCAGATGCCAAACTCATCCATGTTCTTCCGTGGCATCTCTACTACCTCTCTGTACCTTCCCAACCAGGTCATGATATCAATACAAGAGAGTGACTCGTTACGGGTAAGAACGGTCACTCTCTTGGGACCACTTTGGCGAGAAATTGCTTGTGCAGCAAAGTCTCGCCAGCCAGGCTCGTCCTTCACCAGCTCGTAGTTCCCCCAGAAGACCTCAAGGCCCCCTAGGTGAACAAAGCTGATGTCAAACTTGACCGAGCCATGAGGATGTATCAAGGCAAAGATGTCACTCGCCTTGAAGCCCATCCCCAGCAGAAGCTCCACCACCCTCTTTCTGGGAGGGCACGCATCATTGCCACGCCACCGGAGACGGACCACATTCCTCCTGGCTACAGCCTGCCCGGCTGTTGGGAGCGACCACTGATCTCCTCGTTGCTCTCGGATGGCATTTAGACCATATCTGTCTATCCAGAAAGACAGATCCTTCTGCACTCCCCCTATGGTTAGGGTTTGCTTTCCCTCTCTTAAAGCGTCCAAGAGACGTTGTTGCAAGTTACCGTCCCCGGACCTTGAGGATGAAGATGGGTGGGCCCGCTGTCCCCCCACTGCGACACCAGCATAAGACCTGCCGGATGTCACAGCAAGAGGAGCGCCAGGCCCATTGCCCCTGGTTGATATCCCATCCCCACCACCCACCACCTCACCACCTACAGACACAGCACTCAACACCCCATTACCAGCAGACACTCCAGCAACTTTATTTACAGACACCTGCATACCCCCAGCAGTTTCCACATTCACAGCTGCAACTTTTTTATTTAACCCACCAGGTCCCCCTGCAGTCATCCTTCTGGCCAGGCCTGGTTCTATGTTATGTATTTTTTCTGTACATTTTGCTTGATTAGACACTGCTTCAATCTCCGCATCATCAGGCACCTTTGCAGGGACGCCACCAGATGTTATAAGCGATGTCCCCGCTGTGCCCTCATTAACCTCCATCTGTTCTATGCGCGGAACATTTTTGGGAAAGGGGCCACCGTCGCCCCTGACGCCAGCAGCCCCCTTCTCGCCTACACCACTTTTCAGCGATGCGGACGAAGGAGCCACTGACGTCACTGGAGCCGCCTCTAGCGCCGGACCACTCCCCCCTCCCACAGAGGAGTGGCCAACAGAGCCGGGGCCCCCTCTGTGACTGCCCTTGTCCGGAACGTCTGACGGCTTTACTGCGACACCGACAGACTTCCGGCTTTCAGACACCACATCCGGTTTCTGGTTTACCCGTTCTCCCGACCCCTGACTCGCATCAAAGACCAGTTTCCCGGGCTCGCCATTCACCGGACACGGGGACACACCCCCTGGCGTCACCAGGCCACCAGTACCGCCCCCTTTGCAGGGGTTGGCGTCCAGCGCCATTTTGACCACCACGTGTTCTAATGCCGGACCCGTAACACTCTCCCCGCATTCCCGCTCCAGCCCCACTGCAGAGGCTTGAGCTGGGGGTCTTGCGGGACCTGTGCCCTGATCCTGACTTTCATCTGGCTCAGAGCACAGGAAGGATCTTGCTGTATACACCAGTTTAAATGAACCTTTAGCAGATTTTTTTTCCATTTCCTTTTTTTTCTTCTTAAATTTTTTTTTCTTTTCCTATTCCTCCTCTGCGGGTAACTCCGCACTAAAACTAAATCCCTGGAAGGATACCGGCGACTCCACATTACGGATCTGAGTGAGTAATCCTGGAGGCCGCTCACTGTCAGTTTCAAAACACTCCTGATTATTCCCAGCTGTGTGTCCACCCTCCTCCTCCTCACTGCTCCTGGGTGCCTCAGAATCTGTGCCTTCTCTGGACTTTGCATTTTCACTCTCCATTGCCTCCACCACATTTTCCTTTGCTGTGTCTTCCTCCATACATTCTATTTTTATAGGTGCTGCCATCTCGGCAAACCTCTCTTCGTTTTTTAATTTTTCTCCAAACACCCCTCCGCCTGCCACAATCTCATCACGTCTTTCTTCCACTTCTTTTATTTCCTCCAACAAGGATTTCACAGTAAAACGGTATCGGGACCTCTTACCTCCTGAGGCCTTTGCAGCCCTTCCTCTGGCGACCGCCAAGTCCGCACGGAGCCGTTGCAGCGACTTCCTGAGGTCCCGATACTCCTCCAACCGCGTAGCCATACGGGAGCTGAAGTTCTCCACCGTCTCTCCGGTCCTCAGCTGTCCCCATTCCTCCACACGACCGTCATCCAAATGTCCGGACAGTGCTGGTCCTTCTCCAGACGACAAAACCTCTATCACCATGCCGGACTGCGTACCCTTATCCAGGGTTCCAGCCACGGGGGGAGCCAGGATAGCCTTGCCCCGAGATGATCTCCTCACCCCCGCAACCGTTTGCATATTCCCAGCCAGCTGGGATGACCCTCTACCCCCCGCTGGCATGCTCCGGGAGGTAGAGGTCTGAGGCTCCATCCTAGGATGGAACCCCCCTCAGGGTACTTTCCAAGCCCAGGCAGATGGTATGAGGCCTGGGCAGATAGGATAAGGAAAGTCCCTGGATCCAAGGCCTGCACGGAAGTCTCAGCAGCTCTCTCCACACGTCCTACTCCACCCACTCCAGAGCTGCACTGACTATTCTGCTGGTGGAGTCACTGTGTACATACATTACATTACTTATCCTGTACTGATCCTGAGTTATATCCTGTATTATACTCCAGAGCTGCACTCACTATTCTGCTGGTGGAGTCACTGTGTACATACATTACATTACTTATCCTGTACTGATCCTGAGTTACATCATGTATTATACCCCAGAGCTGCACTCACTATTCTGCTAGTGGAGTCACTATGTACATACATTGCATTACTTATCCTGTACTGATCCTGAGTTATAGCCTGTATTATACTCCAGAGCTGCACTCACTATTCTGCTGGTGGAGTCACTCTGTACATACATTACATTACTTATTCTGTACAGATCCTGAGTTACATCCCGTATTATACTCCAGAGCTGCACTCACTATTCTGCTAGTGGAGTCACTGCGTACATACATTACATTACTTATCCTCTACTGATCCTGAGTTATATCCTGTATTATACTCCAGAGCTGCACTCACTATTCCGCTGGTGGAGTCACTGTGTACATTACATTACTTATCCTGTACTGATCCTGAGTTACATACTGTATTATACTCCAGAGCTGCACTCACTATTCTGCTAGTGGAGTCACTGTGTACATATATTACATTACTTATTCTGTACTGATGCTGAGTTATATCCTGTGTTATACTCTAGAGCTGCACTCACTATTCTGCTGGTGGAGTCACTGTGTACATACATTGCATTACTTATCCTGTACTGGTCCTGAGTTATATCCTGTATTATACTCCAGAGCAGCACTCACTATTCTGCTAGTGGAGTCACTGTGTACATACATTACATTACTTATCCTGTACTGATCCTGAGTTACATCCCGTATTATACTCCAGATCTGCACTCACTATTCTGCTGGTGGAGTCACTCTATACATACATTACATTACTTATCCTGTACTGATCCTGAGTTACATCCTGTATTATACCCCATAGCTGCACTCACTATACTGCTGTTGGATTCACTGTGTACATACAAATGTGGCCAAGTATATCTTGAATCTGATAACTTGCTGCACCGTTATATCACACAACAAAAGCCATTGAAATGTCATTGAAGAAGTCAAGTTTAAGTTTCTTGCCATTTTGTATTTAATGCGCTAAGAGGCAAGATATAGATTGCTACATCTGTACATTACATTACTTATCATGTACTCGTCCTGAGATACATCCTGTATTATACTCCAGAGCTACACTCACTATTCTGCTGGTGGAGTCACTGTGTACATACATTACATTACTTATCATGTACTCGTCCTGAGATACATCCTGTATTATACTCCAGAGCTGCACTCACTATTCTGCTGATGGAGTCACTGTGTACATACATTACATTACTTATCCTGTACTGATCCTGAGTTACTGCCTGTATTATACTCCAGAGCGGCACTCACTATTCTGCTGGTGGAGTCACTGTGTACATTACATTACTTATCCTGTACTGATCCTGAGTTACATACTGTATTATACTCCAGAGCTGCACTCACTATTCTGCTAGTGGAGTCACTGTGTACATATATTACATTACTTATTCTGTACTGATGCTGAGTTATATCCTGTGTTATACTCTAGAGCTGCACTCACTATTCTGCTGGTGGAGTCACTGTGTACATACATTGCATTACTTATCCTGTACTGGTCCTGAGTTATATCCTGTATTATACTCCAGAGCAGCACTCACTATTCTGCTAGTGGAGTCACTGTGTACATACATTACAATACTTATCCTCTACTGATCCTGAGTTATAGCCTGTATTATACTCCAGAGCTGCACTCACTATTCTGCTGGTGGAGTCACTCTGTACATACATTACATTACTTATTCTGTACAGATCCTGAGTTACATCCCGTATTATACTCCAGAGCTGCACTCACTATTCTGCTGGTGGAGTCACTGTGTACATACATTACATTACTTATCCTGTACTGATCCTGAGTTACATCCTGTATTATACTCCAGAGCTGCACTCACTATTCTGCTGGTGGAGTCACTGTGTACATACATTACATTACTTATCCTCTACTGATCCTGAGTTATATCCTGTATTATACTCCAGAGCTGCACTCACTATTCCGCTGGTGGAGTCACTGTGTACATTACATTACTTATCCTGTACTGATCCTGAGTTACATCCTGTATTATACTCCAGAGCTGCACTCACTATTCTGCTGGTGGAGTCACTGCGTACATATATTACATTACTTATTCTGTACTGATGCTGAGTTATATCCTGTGTTATACTCTAGAGCTGCACTCACTATTCTGCTGGTGGAGTCACTGTGTACATACATTGCATTACTTATCCTGTACTGGTCCTGAGTTATATCCTGTATTATACTCCAGAGCAGCACTCACTATTCTGCTAGTGGAGTCACTGTGTACATACATTACATTACTTATCCTGTACTGATCCTGAGTTACATCCCGTATTATACTCCAGATCTGCACTCACTATTCTGCTGGTGGAGTCACTCTATACATACATTACATTACTTATCCTGTACTGATCCTGAGTTACATCCTGTATTATACCCCATAGCTGCACTCACTATACTGCTGTTGGATTCACTGTGTACATACAAATGTGGCCAAGTATATCTTGAATCTGATAACTTGCTGCACCGTTATATCACACAACAAAAGCCATTGAAATGTCATTGAAGAAGTCAAGTTTAAGTGTCTTGCCATTTTGTATTTAATGCGCTAAGAGGCAAGATATAGATTGCTACATCTGTACATTACATTACTTATCATGTACTCGTCCTGAGATACATCCTGTATTATACTCCAGAGCTACACTCACTATTCTGCTGGTGGAGTCACTGTGTACATACATTACATTACTTATCATGTACTCGTCCTGAGATACATCCTGTATTATACTCCAGAGCTGCACTCACTATTCTGCTGATGGAGTCACTGTGTACATACATTACATTACTTATCCTGTACTGATCCTGAGTTACTGCCTGTATTATACTCCAGAGCGGCACTCACTATTCTGCTGGTGGAGTCACTGTGTACATTACATTACTTATCCTGTACTGATCATGAGTTACATACTGTATTATACTCCAGAGCTGCACTCACTATTCTGCTAGTGGAGTCACTGTGTACATATATTACATTACTTATTCTGTACTGATGCTGAGTTATATCCTGTGTTATACTCTAGAGCTGCACTCACTATTCTGCTGGTGGAGTCACTGTGTACATACATTGCATTACTTATCCTGTACTGGTCCTGAGTTATATCCTGTATTATACTCCAGAGCAGCACTCACTATTCTGCTAGTGGAGTCACTGTGTACATACATTACAATACTTATCCTCTACTGATCCTGAGTTATAGCCTGTATTATACTCCAGAGCTGCACTCACTATTCTGCTGGTGGAGTCACTCTGTACATACATTACATTACTTATTCTGTACAGATCCTGAGTTACATCCCGTATTATACTCCAGAGCTGCACTCACTATTCTGCTGGTGGAGTCACTGTGTACATACATTACATTACTTATCCTGTACTGATCCTGAGTTACATCCTGTATTATACTCCAGAGCTGCACTCACTATTCTGCTGGTGGAGTCACTGTGTACATACATTACATTACTTATCCTCTACTGATCCTGAGTTATATCCTGTATTATACTCCAGAGCTGCACTCACTATTCCGCTGGTGGAGTCACTGTGTACATTACATTACTTATCCTGTACTGATCCTGAGTTACATCCTGTATTATACTCCAGAGCTGCACTCACTATTCTGCTGGTGGAGTCACTGCGTACATATATTACATTACTTATTCTGTACTGATGCTGAGTTATATCCTGTGCTATACTCTAGAGCTGCACTCACTATTCTGCTGGTGGAGTCACTGTGTACATACATTGCATTACTTATCCTGTACTGGTCCTGAGTTATATCCTGTATTATACTCCAGAGCAGCACTCACTATTCTGCTAGTGGAGTCACTGTGTACATACATTACATTACTTATCCTGTACTGATCCTGAGTTACATCCCGTATTATACTCCAGATCTGCACTCACTATTCTGCTGGTTGGGTCACTGTGTACATACACTACATTTCTTCTCCTGTTCTGATCCTGAGTTACATCCTGTATTATACTCCAGAGCTGTACTCACTATTCTTCTGGTGGAGTCACTCTATACATACATTACATTACTTATCCTGTACTGATCCTGAGTTACATCCTGTATTATACCCCATAGCTGCACTCACTATACTGCTGTTGGATTCACTGTGTACATACAAATGTGGCCAAGTATATCTTGAATCTGATAACTTGCTGCACCGTTATATCACACAACAAAAGCCATTGAAATGTCATTGAAGAAGTCAAGTTTAAGTGTCTTGCCATTTTGTATTTAATGCGCTAAGAGGCAAGATATAGATTGCTACATCTGTACATTACATTACTTATCATGTACTCGTCCTGAGATACATCCTGTATTATACTCCAGAGCTACACTCACTATTCTGCTGGTGGAGTCACTGTGTACATACATTACATTACTTATCATGTACTCGTCCTGAGATACATCCTGTATTATACCCCAGAGCTGCACTCACTATTCTGCTGATGGAGTCACTGTGTACATACATTACATTACTTATCCTGTACTGATCCTGAGTTACTGCCTGTATTATACTCCAGAGCGGCACTCACTATTCTGCTGGTGGAGTTACTGTGTACATTACATTACTTATCCTGTACTGATCCTGAGTTACATACTGTATTATACTCCAGAGCTGCACTCACTATTCTGCTAGTGGAGTCACTGTGTACATATATTACATTACTTATTCTGTACTGATGCTGAGTTATATCCTGTGTTATACTCTAGAGCTGCACTCACTATTCTGCTGGTGGAGTCACTGTGTACATACATTGCATTACTTATCCTGTACTGGTCCTGAGTTATATCCTGTATTATACTCCAGAGCAGCACTCACTATTCTGCTAGTGGAGTCACTGTGTACATACATTACAATACTTATCCTGTACTGATCCTGAGTTATAGCCTGTATTATACTCCAGAGCTGCACTCACTATTCTGCTGGTGGAGTCACTCTGTACATACATTACATTACTTATTCTGTACAGATCCTGAGTTACATCCCGTATTATACTCCAGAGCTGCACTCACTATTCTGCTGGTGGAGTCACTGTGTACATACATTACATTACTTATCCTGTACTGATCCTGAGTTACTGCCTGTATTATACTCCAGAGCGGCACTCACTATTCTGCTGGTGGAGTCACTGTGTATATACATTACATTACTTATCCTGTTTTGATCCTGAGTTACATCCTGTATTATACTCCAGAGCTGCACTCACTATTCTGCTGGTGGAGTCACTGTGTACATACATTACATTACTTATCCTGTACTGACCCTGAATTACATCTTGTATTATACTCCAGAGCTGCAGTCATTATTCTGCTAGTGGAGTCACTATGTACATACATTGCATTACTTATCCTGTAGTGATCCTGAGTTACATTCAGTATTATACTCCAGAGCTGCACTCACTATTCTGCTGGTGGAGTCACTGTGTACATACATTGCATTACTTATCCTGTACTGATCCTGAGTTACATCCTGTATTATACTTCAGAGCTGCACTCACTATTCTGCTGGTGGAGTCACTGTGTACATACACTACATTTCTTCTCCTGTTCTGATCCTGAGTTACATCCTGTATTATACTCCAGAGCTGCACTCACTATTCTGCTGGTGGAGTCACTGTGTACATACATTACACTACTTATCCTGCTCTGATCCTGAGTTACATCATGTATTATACTCCAGAGCTGCACTCACTATTTTGCAGGTCGAGACAGCCAACAGCAGAATTGTAGGACGTGTCAATCAGTGTAATTGAAAATAAACTTCCACTTGCATTATGGGAGCTTAGCTATTAGGGGCATATCTGACAATAAACTTGTTGACTATTAATAATGACAACCAGCAGAATTGTGGATGGAGCTCTGGAGTATAATACAGGATGTAACTCGGGGTCACTACAAAATAAATAATGTCTGTGGATGTTTTTTATGTAGACTTTTCATAGGCGTTTGATGCTAAGTTTCTACATAAAATGAGAATGCTGGGACTAGGGGAAAATATGTGTAATTAGGTTAACAACTGGTTCAGTGATGGAAAACAGAGGGTGGTTATTAATAGTACATCCTCCGATAGGGTCACAGTTTCCAGTGAGGTTCCACAGGGGTCAGTATTGGGCCATCTTCTTTTTAATATCTTTATTAATGATCTTGTAGAGGGCTTACAAAGTATAGTATAAGGGCACGTTCAGACGTGGCGGAATTGCAGTGGAATTCTCCTGCGGCCGTTTTTTACATTTGTTTCAATACATTTTCAGGCAAGTTAGTTCAGACGTTGCGGAAAACTACGCTGCGGACCATAGGCTGCGGTGCAGAATTTCCCCTCCGCTGCATGCACTGTCTGTTGCGGAGAAGAAGCGGAATTTCACTGCGTATTTCAGCCTTTGCAATGCAAAAACTGAAATCTGTGGCAAGTCCGCTGTGATATCTGCAACGTCTGAATTACCTGTCAAATATGCAAATGTTGCTGCAGATTCGTTGCGTAATTGCCCCAAATCTGCACCAACATTTGCAGCGGCAAAAATTAAGCCACGTCTGAACGTGCCCTAACTGTCACTGAAAAAGACTTGGGGATATTGGTGGACAGTAAACTTAACTTTAGCAACTAGTGCCAGGCAGCTGCTGCCAAGGAAAATAAAATCATGGGATACAAAGAAAAACAAAAAAACATGCATAGATGCTCATGACAAGAACATAGTTTTGCATCTATACAAATCGTTAGACCACACATGACATATTTTGTATAGTTTTGGGCACCTGGGTATTAGAAGGACATTTGCGAAACTGGATCGGGTGCATAGAAAGGTGAACAAGGTAATCAAGTAAATGGGTGGATTACAGTACCAAAAAAATCTATATCAAATTTGAGGTTAATTCCGTTTGGAAAAATGTTAGTGCAATCTAATTACAATGTATAAATATGTGAATTGACAGTACAGAGAGCTAAGGATTTTTTTTTTTTTTTTACCTAGGACTCTAGCAATGACAAATGGGCATCCCCTAAGTCTAGAGGAAATAAGGTTTCACCATTATCATAGATAGGGATTTTTTACTGTAAGAGCGGTGAGACTATGGATCTCTCTGCCACAGGATGTGATAAAGACTGATTCATTGAAAGAGTTCAAAAGGGGCATTGATGCCTTTCCTGTAAGATATAATATTACAAGTTATTTTATATGTACTGGAATTGGGAGATGAGATATTGATCGAGGAATTTATTCTGAATGCCATTGTAAGGGTATGTTCACACGGCTTATTTACGGACGTAATTCGGGCGTTTTACGCCTCGAATTACGTCCGAAAATGCGCCTCGATAGCGTTGGCAAACATCTGCCCATTGAAAGCAATGGGCTGACGTTTGTCTGTTCATACGAGGCGTATATTTACGTGTCGCTGTCAAAAGACGGCGCGTAAATAGACGCCCGTGCCAAACAAGTGTCATGTCACTTCTTCAGACGTAAATGGAGCCGTTTTCCATGGACTCCATGGAAAACAAGCTCCAGTTACGTCCGTAAGGGATGCAGCGTTCAAGCGCCTGCACATGCCGTTACGGCTGAAATGACGGGGCTGTTTTCTCCTGAAAACAGCCCCGTAATTTCGGCCGTTACAGACGCTGCCGTGTGAACATACCCTTAGAGTCGGTAGGACATTTTTCTCCCCCTTCTATGAGTCAATTGGCAAATATGTTTTTTTGCCTGCCTTTGAATCAACACTGTAGGATTATAGATTGAACTTGATGGAGATGTGTCTTCTTGACATATGACAAACGCAGAGGTCACTATTCCAGCTGTGTTCATTAACGTTGGCAAATGGCATGATCTTGTGCTGCCTCCAGCTTTATAATAGAGGTGCTTCCTGTTATTGTAATCCAGCTCCTGATAATAATGAGATGACTGCTGAGAAGTGATCTCTACAGAACAGGAAGGGTCAATCTAGGATCCTGTGTTATCTATATATAGGTGTTACCTGTCGGTGTAATCCATGTCATGGCGCGGGGTGTGCCTATAGTTCAGAACGGGTACCTGAGGCAATGTAGACTGTGGCGGAAGCAGGACTTGACTTTCACAGCAGGTAACGCCGCGGATGCAGTGGGAAGGCACAACTTAACTGTCACAGCAGGTAATGCTGCGGATGCAGCGGGAAGGCACAACTTGACTTTCACTTGTAGATACAATAGCACGGGATACAGGGTACAGGCAGTAGGAACGGGTAACACTGGGAACTGGAAAATACTGGGAGACCTTTTGCAAGATAAACTAGGTTATACAACAATACTCAGGCAAAGAACCAGTGGGCAGAGCCCCTTTTTATAGTCCAGCAGCCATTTGGGCTGATAATTGATATTAGACAGCTGGACGCGTACTGGCCCTTTTAGGACCCGCAAGAGAGTGCCGGCGTCTCCCTGGAGGGAGCGGACGCCGAGAACAGAGCCCTTCCTGTTCTGTAGAGATCACTTCTCTTCAGTCATCTCATTATCATCAGGAGCTGGATTGTTACGCCCATGGCCAGGGGTCGTCGTTCAAAATCAGCCCTTGACAATCCCGGCCATGGGCGTAACAATCCAGCTCATGATGATAATGAGATGACTGCTGAGAAGTGATCTCTACAGAACAGGAAGAGTCAATCTAGGATACTATGTTATCTATATAAGTGTTACCTGTCAGTGTAATCCTACTTGTGATGATAATGAGATGACTGCTGAGAACCGATGACTTCGGTTCTCTACAGAACAGGAAGGGCCAGTCTATTATGAACGGTGGATCTTGTGTTATCTACATATAGGTGTTACCTGTCAGTGTAATCCTGCCTGTGATGATAATGAGATGACTGCTAAGAAGTGATCTCTACAGAACAGGAAGGGTCAGTCTATCATGAATGGTGGATCCTGTGTTATTTATATATAGATGTTACCTGTCACTGTAATCCTGCCTGTGATAATAATGAGAGGACTGCCGAGAAGTGATCTCTACAGAACAGGAAGGGTCAGTCTATTATGAATGGTGGATCCAGTGTTATTTACATATATAGAAAAAGATGTGGTTATAGCTAAACCATACCTAATAAGCATACCCAAAAATGCAATGTAAATATAGCACGGTGCCATTTCTGATAAAAGATATATAGAAAACAAAAAAGAAAAGAAAAAGTATTCCAGAAAATTACTAGGCACTCTTGGGTTAATAGAAATTTATGAAAATTATTTTATTATTAACTCCGAATATTTTCGAAAATATAAATATATACACACAAATTTAAAAAAATCTCCTGGCCAGGAAAAGATAACATACAGTTGGAACCGATCCTCTATACATAAATTGAATCCCTTAAAGATGAATAACATACATCATATATATATATATTTTATCCTTAGTAATATCAGAGGGATAATTCTGAAAAAACGCTGGGTTGTGTTCACACTTGCGGTTTTGGGCAATATGTATTTTTTATCCTAAGAATGGCCAGAGCTCCTATTCCAGATAGTTGGTAATAATTTTTTCTGTATAGTGTAGTTCCCGTCATGGGAAGATGGCCATCATATAGTAAGGAGACAAATTTGATAGTGTGTCTATTTCACTCTTCCCCTTTAATAGTTGCATCCTTATTATTATTATAGGAATTAATGGTAACTGGCAGTCTATTCATAGACCCTTGGGTCAATATGTAGCTCTCCCGATCTCTATTCTTATAGAGGGCCGTTTTTTCAAGATTTGTATACGGCAAGCCAAACTTCCATTGGTCATACAGATTTTACCTCTAATCAACCAGCGAGCATCGGGGAGCCGTGTGGAGGAGCAGTCAGCCCAACGGGCCGCATGGAAGGCCTTCCCCAGGTAAGTTCCACTTTGTATGGTCATATGTTTCTTGAGGCCTCCAAACTTCCACCGTCACATCAAGTGATTCTTTCTTTGCCAGTATACACCAAGGAGCACAAGATCCGAGAGAGTGAGGGCACACGCCGGCAAGAGGGCAAGTTCCAAGCCGTATGCTATCTCTGTTCCATGTGATATCTCCAGTATAGTCAGGGATTTGCAAGGCAGGGTTTAGACGTCACTACCCGCCCCGTTTGATTAGATCAGCTGACGCATTTCATCCCTGGACGGGATTTCCTCAGAGCCGTTTGTCAGATACAGCCAAATACGTTGTATTTATAGTGTCCCAACATTCATTTATTGGTTCCATAATTTCGAATAAAATATTCCATAGAAAAAGCCTAAACTGTTGCAAAGTATGTGTGCCTATCTTCACAGAATATATTTGTTATGATTTCTCTTTCAACAACAAATAACATACTTAAGGCAACAATAAGATCATTTAATGATTAAACCATATTCATAAGGTATTATATTTAATATCTATGTAAATAATAGGTAATCAGTGGTGTGTCTTCATATAAATTCATTTAATTATTTGAAAGTGGCAATGACAGCATGGGGAAACGTAATTCCTCCGACTGAAAGTTTCCATTCTTAATTACATATAGATGGGACTAGTAAGGTGTTAACATTCAAACTTAACCAGGTGTCTTTTGGTGGAAAAAATAATAATAAACGGATTCCCTAATAAGTATAGTTACACCACATAATTAAATTTTTTACTTTTTATACCAGATTATATATAAATGAAATTCATGAGACGTTCCAGGGGAGGCAGGGAGAGAGGTCCCATGCCTAATAAGGCAATAGAACCCGGGTCCCCACCGACCATGGAAATTATCTCAAGGACCCCATTGATTAATCATATGTGGTGATAACAATATGGGGAGAAAACAATTCCTCCAACAATATGAGCCCACTATATAATTCAAATTCTCCATTTTTATTGATAAGCCTATGTAGCTTAAATTAGCAACACATTGCACTTTGAGTATAATAAATGTCTTTCAGTGGAAGAAAAACCAATTCCCCCATGAGTGTAATTTTACCATATAGTTTCATTATCACTTTTTTGTACAAAATATATGTATGGGTAGAATTTGCGAGGCATTCCAGGGGAGGCAAGGAGAAGGTCCCATGCCCAAAGGGGGCAGTAGACCCTGAGTCCCCACCAGCCATGGAAATTGCCACAACAAATTCTCCCAACAGAGAGGACTTATGAGAATATACATAAGGCTACTTGTTCACCTAATATATTAGGTATACCATATTCAGATGTAAAGTTGGTCATTTTCATTTTACGGTTTTTCATCTTATTTTTTGTTGTTCCCAGAAAAATGGGATATTCAGACCCAGTATGTGTTATCTATACCCAGATCCAGATTTTTTAAAAAAAATAAAAATTTAAGGTGATAGCGCAGAGCCATATATTTTTTTCAATAATGGGTTTCATATTTCATATTAGGAACAAAGAACGACCATTTATTTTTTATTTTTTATCTCATTTTTCATTCAAAAACATGAGATATTTTGGACATAATCCATATTGTCCATACTAGAGTCAAGGTTTCTTAGAAGAGGAAATTTGAGGAGATGATATAATCAAGAATAATTTTACTAAAAAGGGGAGAGCAAGTGGAGACCACTATAGATGCTGGTAACACAGCCATCATAGTAGAGATCCACCAGCTCCCAACGATTCAGTTTCAGAGAAACATGTTAAATTTAATTTCGTTATTTAGTCCCCTAGGATTCAAAGTTCCCAAAGTGTAGATCCACATAGTTTCCTTTTGTAGGAGTATGCGGTTACGATCACCTCCCCTCCTATCTCCAAGAAGTTGGTAAATCCCCATAAATCTCAAGCCAGTTGGAGATTGTTCATGATGTGTTTTAAAATGGGCTGCCAATGGGTTCTTCATTTCTCCCTTAATGATATCTAAGATATGCTCATTTATGCAATTATATGTAATTCTCGCTTGGTTTTCCAAATGTATTGTTTCCCACACGGGCAGATAATAGAGTACACTACCATAATCGACCGACAGTTAATGAAATTATAGACTTTAAATTCCTTCTTGTGTTCACTGTCGGAGAAAGTATCTGATTTTAATACATATTTACAACATCTACATGAGCCACACATAAACATTCCTTTTGGACGTTTCTGTAGCCATAAATCGTTTTCTGGACTTCTTCTCTTGAACTCAGAACTAACTAACATGTCCCTCAATGTAGGGGCTTTTTTAGGGACCATGCTTGGTATATTCCCCACTATTGAGTTAATTCTTTTGTCCAGGGTTAAATATGGCCAATTCTTTATCATTAAGTTTCGTAAAATGTCCCAATGGGACCCATATTTTGAGATGAATCGAACCCTATTATCACTGTTGTTCTTTTTACCTCTATTGAGGATTTCCTCTCTATTCTGTCTGAGCGCCCTATTGTATCCCTTCTTAATTAATTTTTTAGGGTACCCCCTTTTTTCAAAGCGAGATGATAAATCCTGAGCTTCATTTTTGAAATCTTCGAAATCAGTGAAATTGCGTCGAATTCAAAGAAATTCACTTATCGGGATTCCCCTAATTTGAGAGGGAAGGTGATGACTACTTGCTGCCAATAAGGTGTTACCTGATGTTGGTTTTCGATACGTAGTTGTTTTCAATCTATTTTCCCCCTTATAAATATTGAGGTCCAGAAAACTGATAGTACTTTTGCTATGAGTAAATGTCAGGAAAATATTCAGTTTGTTAATATTCAGGTCTTTGATAAAATTTTCCAAAGAGTTCAATGATCCTTTCCAACATAAAAGAATGTCGTCCATATATCTAAGCCAAGTAGAAGCACACTTTCTGAAAAGGGGGTGTCGGTATACAATAAATTCCTCCCACCAACCCAGATGTAGACAGGTATATGAGGGTGCACAGGAAGATCCCATGGCTGTTCCATGAGTCTGGCGATAGAACTTCCCATCAAAAGAGAAACAGTTATAATTCAAAATGAATTCTAACATCTCTATGATGAATTCATTTTGATCAGCCCAGTCTCCTCCTCTCCTCTCCAGAAAGTGTGCAACCGCTCTTAGGCCGATGTCATGTGGGATCGAAGTGTACAGTGATTCTACGTCTAATCCAACCAAAATAATATCGTCCTCAATTGTCAAGTTCTCAATTTTGTTCAGGAGGTCTCCTGTATCCAATACAAAGGAGGGGAGTGTACGAACAAAAGGCTTCAGCTTCTCATCTATGTATTTTCCAAGGTGATCTGTTGGGCCATCACAACCCGAAATAATCGGTCTGCCCGGTGGAGTATTCCTATTTTTATGCACCTTGGGAAGCACATAGATAGTAGGCATACGAGGTTCTTTCACCTCCAAATATTGGAACTCATGTTTATTAATTAGACCCTCATCCAAAGCGAAGACTAATTTCTTATTTAGTATCCCCATTATGTTATCAAGTGGGTTGTTCGTCAAGACAGTATATGCATCCGTGTCTAATTGTCTTTTAATCTCACCGACATAGTCCTCCTCCCTGAGGAGGACAACATTTCCACCCTTATCACTAGGTTGTATCACAATATTTTTAACATCTTGTAATTCCTTTTAGGGCTTTCCGTTCTCTTTTTGTTAAGTTGTCCTCACACAGGAAGGAGGACCAGTCGATGAGACCAATATCCCTAAGCATTGCCTCCAAAAATCTATTAGAGTAAATGCTTGGCATAGTACTACTCTTTTTTCGCAATCCTGTATATTCTGGGATAATATTAATACAGTCTTCCTTAGGTTCGTCTATGTCTTCACATGGAGTGCCTTCCCTCCATAACTCCTTTAAATCCACCAGGGTATTCCAATCTGACAATTCCAAATTAGAAACTATTCCAAATCCCGTTGTTTCTCTCTGTGATGGTAATTCCATATTCTCATTTCTACTATCTCCTCCCTCATTCTTTTCCCCATGCCAAAGTCTCAATAGGATCTTTCTCAAAAAGAGATGGAGATCTTTACATATCTCAAATTCATTTCCAGGGGTAACGGGTGAGAACCCCAAACCACGATTTAATAGAGAAATATGATCTATCGATAAGGGGAAATCTGTCAAATTTATTATATTATTAATGTTATTGTCTATATTCCCCTGCGCTGTCTTGTATTGGGTCCTCCTTTTTTCTCTACTATTCTTTCCTCTCCGTATTTTCCTCTGTTTCGATTTACATATAGGTGGTACCTGTCAGTGTAATCCTGTCTGTGATTATAATCAGATGACTGCTAAGGAGTGATCTCTACAGAACAGGAAGAGTCCGCCTATTATGAGGCTTAGTGGCCAGAGTAAAAACTGCAAGATTTAACTACATTTTATAAAATATATTTAAATGATAACATGGAAAAAACACAACAAAAAATGTAAAAAAACAAAAACAAATATATTTAATGTAAAACCTATATTTAACCCCTTAACGCACCATGACGCAACTGTACGTCATGGTTTGCCCTGCATTAAGACACCATGAAGTACAGTTACATCATGGTGCTTTTCCGTCACCATGTCAAAACACATGGTGACAGAACAGTGACATCGGCTGTCATAGACAGCCGACAGTCACTGTGACTAGTCGGGGGAACAAACGTGGCGCAGCGCCGCCAGTGATCGCTGTGATTGGTCAGTCAGTAGAGACTGACCAATCACAGTATTGCAGCATGGTTACCCGGCTAAAAGAGCCGGGTAGCCACGCTAACCAATCGGCTGTTAGCAACAGGAGGCCTAACAATGGACCCCCGTCTGCCAAGTACAGCGGCCTGTTAAGTCCCGCCTGGAGGCGGGGCTTAAAAGGTTTCCGGCCGCAGATGAAAGATGGCGGCGGGCTCAGAAGCGGCACCTGCGCCATCAGCTGATGGATGTCAGCTGTTTGTTACAGCTGACATCCTGCTGTAACATCAGGGAACGGAGCTAGCTCCACTCCCTGCCATTAACACCTTAGATGCCGTGATTGCTGCATCTCAGGTGTTTCCAGGTGACCGGCATCGCTGCGATGTAGTCGCACGGATGCCGATCGTTACTATGGGAACCGGAGGCCAACAATTGCTTCCTGGTCTCCCACTTACAGAAGTCTATTAGGCCCCGCCCGGAGGCGGAGCCTAATAGGCTTGCTGTCAGTGAATAGCTGACAGCTCTAATGCAAAAAGTTATAAAAAAGTTCAAAGTTAAAAAATTAAAAACTGCCTTTTTTACTATAATTAGTCTTTTATTATAGGAAAAAAATGAAACCGTTAAAAAAGTACACATATTTGATATCATCGCGTTCGAAACGACCCAAACTATAAAACTATAATGTTATTTTCACTTTGCATCATCCACTGGGCACTAATTTCTAATGTAAAATCACCTGTGGGGTCAAAATGCTCACTACACCCCTTAAAATGCCCTAAGGGGTGTAGTTTCCAATATGGGGGTCACTACTTGGGGTGTTTGTTTTACTATTTGACTTCCGAGCCCTTCAATTGTGGGCCGATGCTGTGAAAAACACCAAAATAGACCTCAAATCCGCATGGTGCTCTTCACTTCTGAGCCCTGTCTTGTGCAGGCAAATGATAAATGCCTTGAGGAGTGCAGTTTCCAAAATTGGGTCACTTCTTGGGGCTTCCACTGTACTCTGGTACCTCAGGGGTTTTGCATATGCGACATGGCGCCCAAAAACCAATACAGCAAAATCTGCATGACAAATAGTGCTCCTGCCTTTCTGAGCCCTGACGTGTGTCCAAACAGCAGTTTATGACCACATGTGGAGTATTGCCGTAATCGAGAGAAATTGATTTTCAAATATTGGGGTTCTTTTTCTCCAGTAACCCTTGTGAAAATGAAGACATTCTACAATTTAAATTCTACTAATTTCAATAAATTCTGCAAAAGACCTGTGGGGTCTAAATGCTCACTATACCCCTAGATAGATTGCTTGAGGGGTGTAGTTTTCCAAATGGGGTAACTTTTGTGGGGTTTCCACTGTTTTGGCCTCTCAAGGGCTTTGCAAATGAAACATGGCACCTGAAAAACAATCAAGCAAAATTTGAGCTCCAAAAGCCAAATGGCGCTCCTTCCCTTCTGAGTCCTGCCGTGGGTCCAAACTGCAGTTTATTACCACATATGGGGTATTACCGTACTCAGAAGAGTTTGCTTTACAAATGTTGGGGTTCTTTTTCTCCTTTTATCTTTTGTTAAAATTGAAAAATCTGAGCTAAAACGACATTTTATTAGAAAAAACTTAGATTTTCATTTTCAGAGCCTAATTACACTAAATTCAGCAAAATACCTGTGGGGTCAAAATGCTAACTATATCCCTTAATAAATTCCTTGAGGGTGTAGTTTGCAAAATGGTGTCTTTTTTGGGGTGTTTTCTTTGTTTTGGCATCACAAGACCTCTTCAAACCTGACATGGTGCCTAAAATACAGGGTGGGCCATTTATATGGATACACCTAAATAAAATGGGAATGGTTGGTGATATTAACTTCCTGTTTGTGGCACATTAGTATATGGGAGGGGGGAAACTTTTCAAGCTGGGTGTTGACCATGGCGGCCATTTTGAAGTCGGCCATTTTGTATCCAACTTTAGTTTTTTTCAATGGGAAGAGGGTCATGTGACATCAAACTTATCGAGAATTTCACAAGAAAAACAATGGTGTGCTTGGTTTTAACGTTACTTTATTCTTTCATGAGTTATTTACAAGTTATGGGTGACATTATGGGTGTCAGGTCCGAGCATTCCTAGATGAACAGTTTCCCGGAAAGTGGATTGGTCGTCGTGGGCCAGTTGAATGGCCCCCTAGGTCTCCCGATCTGACCCCCTTAGACTTTTATCTTTGGGGTCATCTGAAGGCAATTGTCTATGCTGTGAAGATACGAGATGTGCAGCAACTGAAACTACGGATACTGGAAGCCTGTGCTAGCATTTCTTCTGCGGTGTTGCTATCAGTGTGTGAAGAGTGGGAGAAGAGGGCGGCATTGACAATCCAACACAATGGGCAGCACTTTGAACATATTTTATAAGTGGTCAGAAACTTGTAAATAACTCATGAAAGAATAAAGTAATGTTAAAACCAAGCACACCATTGTTTTTCTTGTGAAATTCTCGATAAGTTTGATGTGTCACATGACCCTCTTCCCATTGAAAAAAACTAAAGTTGGATACAAAATGGCCGACTTCAAAATGGCCGCCATGGTCAACACCCAGCTTGAAAAGTTTCCCCCCTCCCATATACTAATGTGCCACAAACAGGAAGTTAATATCACCAACCATTCCCATTTTATTTAGGTGTATCCATATAAATGGCCCACCCTGTACATTGTAATAAAAATAAGGCCCAAAATCTACTAGGTGCTGTGTTGCTTCGGAGGCCTGTGTTTCCATCCAGTAGCACGCTAGGGCCACATGTGGGATCTTTATAAAAACTGCAGAATCTGGGCAATAAATATTGAGTAGCATTTCTCTGGTAAAACCTTCTGTGTTACAGAAAAAAATGGATCAAAACTGATTTTCTGCAAAAAAAATTACATTTCTAAATTTCACCTCCACTTTGCTTTAATTCCTGTGAAACGCCTAAAGGGTTAAGAAACGTTCTAAATGCTGTTTTGAATACTTTGAGGGGTTCAGTTTTAAAAATGGGGTGATTTATAGGGGGTTTAAAGTGTATAAGGCCCTCAAAACCAGTTCAGAACGGAACCGGTCCCTAAAATAAGGTTTTTGACATTTTCTTGGAAATATGAGAAATTGCTGCTAAAGTTCTAAGCCTTGTAACTAGTTCGCCAAATTTCACGAAAAAGTTCGATTCGGACCGAACTAGTTCTGACCGAACCTGTAATTTCCGTGCGCCGAGCATGGTACTGTCCAGGGTGCTGATAGAGTTAATGGGCTGCACTAACTCTTTCAGCAACCTTGACAGTACATGCTCGGCGCGCGGAAAATACAATTTTAATGAAATTAAAAAAATACATTCATACTTACATTCCTCCTGTCTGGCCTCCAGCGATGACGTTTCATCCATGTCGCGGCTGCAGCCAATCACAGGCTGTAGTGGCGGTCACGCACGTCAGGATGACGTCAGAAGGCCGGCCTCCAGGGATGACGCTTCATCCCACGTGACCGCCTCTGCATCCAATCACAGGCTGCAGCGGCCTCTGCAGCCAATCACAGGCTGCAGCGGCCTCTGCAGCCAATCACACGCTCCTCTCCTGAAATACTCTGTGCTGCGCTGCCTTAAACTCTGTGGACAGGTCAGGATCCTGTTTCTTTTAAATGCTGCTGGGGAACCCGCTCGATCCACTATATAATTCACATGATTGGCAAGTCACCGCAGCACAGAGTATTTCAGGAGATGAGCGTGCGGATCTTTTGCGGGGTGGTGACTTGCCAATCATGTGAAGGTGTTATTGAGGACAGAAGTGGAGGAGAGGTAACAGTCTGAGAGCTACGTAATGGTAAGAGCAGAGTTCACAGCAGCACTGAATCTGCACGCTCATCTCCTGAAATACTCTGTGCTGCCTTAAACTCTGTGGACAGGTCAGGATCCTGTTTCTTTTAAATGTTGCACTGTAGCGCAGCCTTATATAGTGGATCGAGCGGGTTCCCCAGCAGCATTTAAAAGAAACAGGATCCTGACCTGTCCACAGAGTTTAAGGCAGCACAGAGTATTTCAGGAGATGAGCACGGCCGGCCACAGGCAGCCGGTTGTTTTTCCGAGCCGTGCTCCCATTATAAAGTATAGTAGCTTGGCCCGTAAAATAAAAAAATAGAACATGTTCTTTTTAATGGCACGGGCACCATCCCGTGAGAAAACGGGAAGGTACCCGTGGCTAACAGAAGTCTATGGGCCCGCTATTTTGGGTCGTAATTACGACCCGTAATAACGGGTGTTTTTACGGTCGTGTGCATGAGGCCCCGTAATGACGGGTGGCTACATGTGTGCACCCGTCATTACGGCAGCGTTGCTAGGAGACGTCAGTAAATAGTCACTGTCCAGGGTGCTGAAAGAGTTAACTGATCGTCAGTAACTGTTTCTGCACCCTGGACAGTGAATTCCGATCACAATATACAGCAACCTGTAAAAACAAAAAGACGTTCATACTTACCGAGAACTTTCTGCTTCCTCCAGTCCGGTCTCCTGGCCGTTGCCTTGGTGATGCATCCCTCTCGACATCCGGCCCGACATTTCTGGGTGACGTTACAGCCCATGTGACCGCTGCAGCCAATTACAGGCTGCAGAGGCCTCTGCAGCCAATCACAGGCTGCCGCGTCAGAAAAGAAGGTTGGACTGGAGGAGGAAGAGGGACTCGTCACCAAGACAACGACCGGGTACGTATGAAATGCTTTTTATTTTATTTTTAATCAACAGCCTCTTTTCTCTATCAGTGATTGATAGAGACAAGTGGCTGCCGATCTGTATAATATTTTTGACCGGGTTCGGTCAAAACGGGTTCGGCCGAACCCGGTGAAGTTCGGATTCGCTGCGAACCGAACTTTTCCTGATGTTCGGACCAAAACCGGGTTCGGTTGTCCCGGTTCGCTCATCTCTACTTGTAACGTCCTAGAAAAATAAAAGGACGTTCAAAAAACAATGCAAACATAAAGTAGACATATGGTAAATGTTATCTAGTAACTATTTTGTGTGGTATTACTATCTGTCTTACAAGCAGATACATTTAAATGTAAAAGAATTCTAATTTTTGCAATTTTTTTCTCCAAATTTTGGTGTTTTTCATAAATAAACACTGAATGTGTCGACCAAATTTTACCACTAACTTAAAGTCCATGACCTGCCTAGGTAGAGTCGTGTGTTAACCTTAAACCATACTATCCCCCACCCCCATTTAGTAACGACACATGACACCGAGGTTGGATGTGAAATGGCCACAGCAGCCGTTTATTAATTTCACAGTTTTATAAAAACAATTTAAATCCGAAACATTCGGATAACTAGTTAGGAATCCACCAGAGAATTCCTCCTAATAATTCACATGACCCAACATGGGTCAGAATCATAAATAACAATTAAACGTTAACATTAACCCGAGCAGAGGAAGTCCTTGAAGCCCCTTCAGATGTTCCTTTCAAGAACACACCGAATTAGCCATCTGCAAACCACTAATTACCTCCAGCCGTAAACCAGCTCGGAAGCACCGTTCACCTCTGCAGATGGCTCCAACCACTAGAAGTCCACTTCAAGGGGATAACACCCGATGAAGCCCTCAAGTGATATACCGACCACTAGAAGTCCACTTCAAAGGGATAACACCCGATGAAGCCTTCAAGTGACATACCTTCTACCAGAAGACCACTTCAAAGGGATAACACCCGATGAAGTCTTCAACCATGTACCTTTTTTGGGGGACGCATACCCCCGATGCGACCCCCCCACCATTTTGTACTGACTGGCCTCAAGGACTCCCCCCGCCAGCTGCCATGACAACAGAACCTACTCCGGAAAAAAGAAAAACATGTTAAATAAGCACACAAAATAAAACAAAACGCTCATAGACAGACGTACATAAGACCTAAGGAGTAACAAAACAAGGGTGGGAGGGTGGGAGCTTTGCTTAATGTGTGTTACTCCTCCCGCTGCTTCCGGCTCAATGCCGAGAAACAGCGGGAAGCGCAGTAACGGCCCCCCCGCCCCCCTTAACTCCTCCCCGTCCCTCCTTCAGCTCCTTCAACTTTCCCTGACCTCGTAACATTAACCCTTTCCCTACCAGGACGGTCATGTCGGCTTCCCTTAAGCCTGCAGCTGCGTCCAGCCTCTTCTATGTGTCACGAGAAAACAATCTCAGAATCACTTGAAAAAATAAAAGCATTTCCAAGTTATTACCACTTCAAGTGATACATGTCAGATTTGAAAAAAAAAAATTGTCTGGTCCTTAAGGTCAAAACAGGCTTAGACACTAAGGGGTTAATCTATAGGTAATGTTTTGATGATACATTTACTTTAACCCCCTTCACCCACGTACATGTACGTGGAGGAAAGTGGTAAATAAATTCACCCCCACATACTTGTACATTACAGTGGGCTCAGGGGCACAGGAGCTATCCCCACGAGGTGCAGTCGATAAGATTGGTTATGGTCGCAACTGTGATAATAACCAGGATCACAGATCATAAATCCTGGCTGTTTGACCCTTTCAACACCACGATTGGTAGGGTTCATGAAGCGGTCAAAAGTCTCAGGTCACTTTGAACAACGATCAGTCGGTTTGCCAGGTTCGGCGGTCATAAACTAACAGACCGGGGCCTAAAAAAAAAAAAAAAAAAGGCACCCTGGTCTGTCAGGGGCTGATGCCGGCTAAAGCATAACTAGTTATAAGGACAGGCAGTAATGTCATAGAGCAGTATTGCATTACAGGAAAAAATGATTGCAAAAAAAAGGGACTATAAAAAAAGAAAAGACAAAAATATTTTTGAAAATATAATGGGAAGATTTATTAATACTTAAAGTTAGACAGGATAAAACTAGACCAGACAGGCAGAAACTGCGCCAAATTTATCACGTTAGACATGTTACACACTTTTCTCTTCCTAAGGGCACATTCACACTTTCGTATTTCTGATCCGTATTAATTCATGGAAAAAAAAGTGTCAATACGTTTAAATGGTTTTATCCACGGTATAATTTTTTTTATATGCGCTTTTTTTTATACGTGTGCCGTTTTTCTTCAATATGGATGTTCCAACTAATCCGTATTGGTACCGTTTTTATCCCCTAGAAGTCAATGGGTTGACTCTAAAAATGCATGTTCCATTTTTGAACAAGTATTTGCTCAATTTTTTTACTTCCATATGTCAGCAACATTTATAAAAATAGCAAAAGAATAAAAAAACAGAACAAATATGGATGTTAAAAGGACAACTCATAACAAAATACGAAACAAAAACGGACACAATTCGGAAACAAGAATGGAACAAATTGAAAAGAAACAGATTTGCATTGCGAATTCGTATTTAATCCATATTTTAATATGGAAATGAGAAGGAGGCCTTACACTACTTCCACGCTGCCATACTACACATCAGTATTTTGTGTCGGGAAAAATGGAGCAAAAATGTATAAATCTGGTGCGTAAAAAAATAATAAAAGAACTTTGGAGGAATTTTTTATAAATTTTGCCATTTAAAAAAAAAAATTCATATGTAAATATATTAAACGCCAACTTATATGTACCCCAAAATGATGCTTAAAAAATCTACAAGTCAGCAAGCAAAATATAAGCCCTCCAATAATGAAGTAGTAATTATAATTAAAGTTATGGCTGACGACATCACATAGGAAGGAAAAATTCTTGAGATCCTTAACGCGAAAATGGGCTTGTTCCTTAACCCTTTCACGTCAAGCACTGTACATTTACGGTGCTGGAAGCGTGCTCTTAAGGACCAAACCCCTAAATGTATGGCATAGTGATGATGTGGGCACAGTTTCTTGTGATTGACAGCTGGCCTCCCGCGGCATTGGCAGACATTGGAGATAACTTTGATGTTGTTCCTCTTAGACCACCGCATCCAAGTAATCCAGAAATGGGAGGGGATACCTTTGTCTTCCTATGGCCGACCCAGGCCCTTATGACCATACATCTAAACCATTCCGGATTCAGCGGGACAGTCCCAGATTACAGGTTGTGTCCAGCTGTCCCAGGCGGCCGGTGGTTTGTCCCGGTGTCAACTATATCTACTCTACTCGTCGAGGACTCCCCGGGCACAGCGCTGCTTTAAGCGCTGAGCCCGGGGTAGCCCTTGGCGTGACTGTCCATATATGGACAGTGACGTCAGTGGCTCGTCCAGGAGCGGAATCCCCTGCCAGTGACATTGTGGGCTACTCGTTCAGGAGCAAAATCCCCTGGACAGTGACATCAGGGGCTACTCATGGTCGCTGACGCTCTGGTCGGGGATTCCGCTCCTAGAGGGAACCCCTGATGTCACTGTCCATATATAACAGCAATGCGTGCCGCATGAGTTGTCCCTCTTTGCGATACTTGAAAGTTGGTAAGTATGCCTATGACTGCCATATGAAGTTGTGTATACTGTAATGCTGCACCACAGGTATGACCATATAGACTCTTGTCATTACTCACTCATGGGCACTAATGCATTGGAGGTATTCCAAAGCATTATTTATTAAAAGTTAAATTAATAAGTAAAACCCACATAGTGGGATAATAAAAAGTTAAGTGAACCTTAATAAAGTTGTGAAATAAAAACACAAACCAAAACGAACAAACATAACTACAACTTACATCTTCTGAAGTTTTTTTTTTGCTATTATCTCTGTAGAAAATGGCCAGATAGTTTTAATTTCCCCAGCAGTAATATCCTGGTAGTCTAGGACAGTAAAGAGGTTAATGAAAAAAAAACCCTGTGGTCTAGAGCAGTAGAAGTCGTTAACTCCCTGTAACTAAAGGGGTTTTCCAATAATCATTATCCACAGGATAGGTAATAAATATCTAATTGGTGGGGGTCTGGCCGCTGGGCTTAACTTGCCGTTCCTGGGAGACCCATGGGAATGAAGCAGTAGTGCACATGCTCGGCCAGCGCTTTATTTATTTCTATGGAGCTGCTGAAGATAGATCCCATAGATTATAGGAAAACCCCCTGAGGGCTGCTGTACTCCTTCTTGCTGTTCCATCTGGGACTATAGACTGTTCAAACACACAGACACTGCGTCATCAGTTATCAGTCAATCACAAAGCAAATCAGACAATCTCCAGGACCGTAACTAGGAAACACTGGGCCCCATAGCAAGCTTTTGACTGTTTGACTGGGTCCCCCCTTCCCCTGGCCACACAGAGGCCCCCTTGTAGATAGTGCCCCCTTGTAAATAGTGCCCCCTGTAGATATTGCCCTCTGTAGATCGTGCCATACAGCCCACCCTTTAGACAGTGCCATATAGCCCCCTTAGATAGTACCATACAGTTTCTCCTGTAGACAGTGCTATACAGCCCCCTGTAGATAGTGTCACCCCCCTTGTAGATAGTGACACCCTTCCCCCTGTAGATGGTGCCATACAGAGCCCTTGTATAGTGACCCTGTAGATAGCGCCCCCACTTCCCACGTATAGTGTCCCCCACTTCCCCCTTGTAGATAGGGCCAGACAGCCCCCCTTGTAGATAGTGCCTCCACCTCCCCCTTGCAGATAGTGCCACTCAGCCCCCCCTTGTAGATAGTGCCATAGAGACCCCCCTGTACATAGTGCAATATAGCGCCCCCACCTCCCCCTTGTACATAGCACCATACAGCCCCCTTGTAGATAGTGCCATAGAGCCCCCCTTGTAGAAAGCACCCCCACCTCCCCCTTGTACATAGTGCCATACAGCCCCCCCTTGCAGATAGCACCCCCCCCCACCTCCCCATTGTGCATAGTGCCATAAGCCCCCCCTGTATATAGTGCCATGCAGCCCCCCCCTTGTAGATGGCACCACCACCACCCCATTGTACATAGTGCCATACAGCCCCCTGTAAATAGTGCCATACAGCCCGCCCCTTTTAGATAGCACCCCCACCTCCCCCTTGTACATAGTGCCATATAGCCCCCTGTAGATAGCGCCATATATCGCGCCCCAAAGAATTAAAACAGAAAAAATTATACTCCGCTTAGCTCCGTGCCCGTGACGAATGGAGCTGCTCCACAACACCTACGGGATCCTTGCATAGGCCGGCGTGATCCAGTGACACAGGGCTTGATAGGCTGAAGGCCAAATGTGGCCTGTAGCCTAGTAAGTGGCAGAGAAGGGCGATACCTCCCTGCTCTGCCATAATGTACAATGGAGTCTGTAGCAGCCATAGCAGCACCACCGGGTATGGGGAGGCCCGTGCCGGTGGGCGATACGGGAACCCTAATGCCGCAGGCCCCGTAGCAGCCGCTATGGCTGCTACAGCCAGTGGCGGATTATCATATGGTCGGTTCGGGCGGCCACCCGGGGCCCAAGGCTCCCAGGGGGCCCTTGAACCGCACATCGTCTTATAAAACTATTCAGCGCACTAGCGATGCTAACTGCCGCTACGTAGATGGGGAGGACCAGGGAATTGGCCGGGATAGGGGTAGGTAGCAGGCGTTAAGCACGTCTGCTAGTGCTTAGGACACGCCTCCCTGACAGTGCGGGCGCCGCCATTGAGTAACAGAACAGCGACGGACGGCTGTTCTGTTACTCCAAAGCTGGAAGAGAAGAGCCGGGCGGGCGGTCACCGTCGCTGAGGTTAGTACTGGCTTATCCTCCTGCCCAACTGGTTCCCGACCGCTGGCTGTATTTTTACGGCCAGCGGTCAGGGACGGGTCCTTAAAACCCGAGCCATAGACTTTTTACGGCTCAGGTTTCAACTTGCTGCCCGCGCGATCGGGCAGCTGAATGTCGGGTCTCCGGCTGTCAGTGACTGCCGGGGACCCTGAGGAGAGGATAGAAGCTTTCGCTGCTTCTGTCTTCTCCGATGCCTTTTTACACAGCGCTCAATGAACGCTGTGTATAGGAATAGGGACAGCAGCAGCGGCGCTGTCTCTATTCCTCCCGGTGATCATGTGACTGGTCACATGATCGCCGGGTGCCGTTAGTGACAGACTGCTGCTGGGTCTTACTAGACCCAGCACAGCCGAGTTAGTGACAATCGTCACTATGAGAGGGCTGATTTCCCTGCTGTGCAGCTTCATTTACTGTGGAAAAGATGGTGTAAAATAAAGAAAAAAAATATATAAAGTTCCCCAAAGGTCTTTTTTTACCTTTTGAGGGACAGACCATAGTAATAAAAAAATAGTAAAGTGCAAAAAAAAATTAAATAATAAATACACATAAAATACCCACCCCAAAAAAAAACGTTCCACCCCCGCCAATCATTGTTGTAACGCTAGCGCTGACCCAATTACCCTAATATAGACATGTAATATATTAAAATTTACGGTAAACAATGACGATTACAAATAAAAGGTCTATTTTAGGGTAAAAGCAGCTGTATCTCAAAAAGTTAAAATATTTTTTAATAAAATCAATCAATCACACTGATACACACACATACATATACACACACATACATATATAAAATTATAATATAAAGTTTTTAAATGTGTACATAACCTTGTGGCACTATATACAAGGGGGAGCGCTGTGAGGCACTATCTATAGGGGGCTGTGTGTAACGCTCTCTACGGGGGGATGTGTGATATATAGAGGGTGCTGTGTATGGCGATATCTATGGGGTGTGTAATATCTACAGGGGCTGTGTGTGGCACTATGTACAGGGGGCTGTGTGTATGTGGTGTATTACAGTGTGTGGTATTATTATATTCAGGCGCGCAGTGTTTGGTGCTATTATATTTAGGGGCACAGTATGTGGCACCATGATAACTTTATTTTCGTTTATAGGTGTGGAAATGTTGGAAAAGTGAGGAGACGTCTAGGTGGCAAATTCTGCAGAAATTAGTCATGGCCGGGAGAAGTCGTCATGAGCGCTGGACCGGATGGAGAAGAAAAGAGGAAAAAAACTACTAGAATCTGAGACGTCGTCACCTGTGAGTCACTAGATTTATAGAGAATCTGTCACCTCTCCTGACATGTTTATTATAGGGAATCCTTGCATTTGACAAAAAGTCTTTCTGCAGTCCAGGACTGATAGACAATTCCCCTTGTCAGGAGGATGTGTCCCAGCACAGTGTTAAAAATAGTTACGGCGCGGCAGGGCGGCGGTGAGAAAGGGGGGCCCAAGTTTGGGTAGCAGCCCAGGGCCCATCGTCTACTTAATCCACCACTGGCTACAGCGGTAGTTACACCACTGCATAGAAGCTTTATAATTGGCTGACTGGGATGACGCAGTCCCTGTGTAATATATGAGGGACTCATGGAGAGTGTGAGCGGGGGTAGGGAAGAGATAAGCAGGGGTCCCCACCCCCTCTGGAAAAAGTGAAAAAAATGTAAAGGAAAATTTTTTTTATTTGCCAAACTGGCTTCGTCCTTAAGGGGTTAAGGAAGAAGCCGTTTACCTCGCGGGAACAAACACACCACCATCTTCTTTTCATTTCTACTGAAACCACTGTCCTCCCTCATAGACGAGTCTATTAACCCCTTCGGGATGAAGCCATTTTTTGAATTTTCATTTTCGTTTTTCACTTCCCGCATTCCAAGAGCCATAACTTTTTTATTTTTCCGTCAGTAGAGCGGTGTGAGCGCTTATTTTTTGCGGGAGGAGCTGTAGTTTCTTTTGTTTTCATTTATAGTTCCATATAATGTACTGGCAAACTGAAAAAAACATTCTTTGCGAGCTGAAGTTGGAAATAACTTTGATTCCTTAATTGTTTTTTGGGTTTAGTTTTTACGGCTTTCACCGTGCGGTAAAAACGACAACTTTTCTTTATTCTGTGGCTCAATACGATTACGGTGATACCAAATTTATACAAGTTTTTTATATTTTCCTACTTTTATTAATAATAAAGTTTTTGTTTAAAAAACAAAAATGTTTTGTGTCGCCACATTCTGAGAGCCGTAACTTTTTTATTATTTTCACCGATTGTTTATTGCGGGACGAGCTGTAGTTTTTATCGGTACCATTTTTGGTACGTAGAACTTTTTGATTACTTTTCATGAATCATTTTTTGAGAGCAAAGGTGACCAAAAAACAGCCATTTTGCCGTTTTACATTTTTTTACGGCGTTCACAATGCGCATTAAATAACACTATATTGTAAGGCTGGGTTCACACGACAGGGTCCCGCCCGAGCCCGAGTGTCGGCCGGTAAAATCTGCCATTTTGCCCGGCCGGTTTGCATAAAGTTTTGCATCCGTTCCGGGCCGGGCAGATCTGGACAGTGACATCAGCTGCAACTCCTGAAGGGGAATCCCCATGTGTTCGGGGATTCCGCTTCAGGAGTTTCCCCTGATGTCACTGCCCAGATATGGACAGAGACATCAAGCACTCTGTCTAGGAGCGGAATCCCCGAAAACACGGGGATTCCGCTCCTTCAAGGAGCTAAAGTGGGGCTAGCACATAGCAGAGCGGGGAGATACCTCCCTGCTCTGCTATAGTGGCGTCGCTACAGTAGTAGCAGCCGCAGCAGCTGCTAGCGGCGCCATGCAAGGTGTCGCCGGGCCAGGGCGCTTTGAAAACAAGCAGGGGAAGGGAGCCAGCGCAGCGCTCCCTCCACCTGCTGTACACCCCGGCCCTGCCACACAGTGTACAGCGTCCAGCCATTCGTCCGAATGGCATAAACTCCTCCTCCTCACATGCACTCTGCGCTGTGAGGAGGAGGAGATAGAGCGCAAGCGACGGAAAACCCGGCCATCACTCGGGACACATTCCGGTGATGACCGTGTATTACCCGGCCCCATAGACTTCTATGGGAGTCGGGCGGCCGGGTACCCGACCAAAAATAGAGCATGTCCCGTTTTTTGACGGCCGGTTTTTCCGGCCGTCAAAAAAAAATCGGTCGTGTGAATAGCCCCATTAGGGGTCTATTATTCCTATTGCAGCCGGGTACCGGCCGATTTATGAACGGCCGGCACCCGGCCCGGAAACCCTGTCGTGTGAATGAGGCCTAATAGTTTAGACTTTTACAGAAGCAGCGATACCAATTTTGTTTACGTTTTTTATTTTTTAGATTACTTTAGGGGGGAAATGGGAAAAGGTTTTTTTTTTTAACTTTTAATATTTTTGTATTTTTTTTTCACTTTTTTTTTACACACTTTATTAGGCCCCTAGGGGACTTGAACTTGGACTCATCGCCTCTGGAACTGGCCGCGCGCCGTGAGTATAAGTTCTGAATACTCCTAAACTACGTAACATTACCGAGTAAGTGACGGCACTCTGAAATCAGCCTGTCTGTCCCGTATTTATGATGGCCTCAGTCAGGGCAGCAAAAATATGACAGATCCACTTTATTACATGTGACGCTCAATAGGTACAGCAGAATTCTGGAGCATTTTCAATAGTAAATATGCACCAGTGCCTTCATTATAGTGCTATCCGCAGTTTCCCCATAATAGTGGCAGCCACAGAGCCCTCATAACAGTAATAGCCACAGAGCCCTCCAAAATTGTGACAGCCACACTGCTCCAAAAACAATGACCACCATAGAGTCCCATAACAGATCCGGTTATAGTACCTCCATAACAGTGCCAGCCACTGTGTCTCCATAAAAGTGCCAGCCACAGTGCCTACATAACCGTGCCACCTACAGTTCCTTCATAACAGTGCCCACCACAGTGCCCCTATAACAGTAACAGTCAGTCCTTTCCCGCGGGGCGTTTTTGCGCGCCATTTTTAAAAATGGCGCGTAAAAAAACGCCCCGTAAAAAAGACGTACATGTCACTTCTTGGGCCGTTTTTGGAGCAGTTTTTCATTTGGTCAATAGAGAAAAAGTTTCAAAAATGGTCGTAAAAAACACATCAAAAAACATCAGATACAGAAAAAACGGCTGAAAATCAGAGGTTTTCCCTTGAAAACAGCTCCGTATTTTACAGCCGTTTTTAGTTTGCCGTGTGAACATACCCTAATATACATTTGAGATGAATACCTTTGCTAGGACAAAAGTTTGATCACTTTATCACGAGCCCTTAACAACATCAATAATTCAAGATCCCCATAAGCCATTATTTAAAGAGACAGTAACATCACTTTAAATATTATATTCTGTCTGGCAATAGCAGTAAAAACAATCCAACAATTGGATAAGATGGTGCCGGCCTGTAATAAATAATAGGGTGAACAGGACGCCGAGCCTTCTGGGTAATTATGAATGACTTATGTTTCCAAGGTCTTGGATAAAATAATAACAACTTTATCATTCTGCATATAACTGACACCCGTTTTAATTCAGGAAATATCCTACGCACAAATGTCCTGTGAGTCATCCCAGCAATTTTACTGCTTCTATTAATGTGTAAAATGTTAATGCCACTTCAGAAATGACTTGTTTTTCAAAGCCGTAATGAAAGCAGTCCCGGAAAATCCATCTGTTATTTTGCTAAATGATAATCTGACGCTTCTCCCTCCCCCAATACTAATTCAATAGCGAATAATTACAGCAAATATATAGCCGCAATATACAAGCAGCAAATGCAGAACGCCAGAAAATTATAGGATATACCGGAAAAGAAAGCGCTCAAGAAGTTTGGCAATATTATAGTAGTTATATTCTTGTATATAGGGGGCAGTATTATAGTAGTTATATTCTTGTATATAGGGGACAGTATTATAGTAGTTATATTCTTGTATATAGTGTCAGTATTATAGTAGTTATATTCTTGTATATAGGAGCAGTATTATAGTAGTTATATTCTTGTATATAGGGGTAGTATTATAGTAGTTATATTCTTGTATATAGGGGCAGTATTATAGTAGTTATATTCTTGTATATAGGAGCAGTATTATAGTAATTATATTCTTGTATATAGGGGGCAGTATTATAGTAGTTATATTCTTGTATATAGAAGCAGTATTATAGTAGTTATATTCTTGTATATAGGAGCAGTATTATAGTAGTTATATTCTTGTATATAGGGGTAGTATTATAGTAGTTATATTCTTGTATATAGGGGCAGTACTATAGTAGTTATATTCTTGTATATAGGAGGCAGTATTATAGTAGTTATATTCTTGTATATAGGAGCAGTATTATAGTAGTTATATTCTTGTATATAGGAGGCAGTATTATAGTAGTTATATTCTTGTATATAGGGGTAGTATTATAGTAGTTATATTCTTGTATATAGGGGCAGTACTATAGTAGTTATATTCTTGTATATAGGAGGCAGTATTATAGTAGTTATATTCTTGTATATAGGAGCAGTATTATAGTAGTTATATTCTTGTATATAGGAGGCAGTATTATAGTAGTTATATTCTTGTATATAGGAGCAGTATTATAGTAGTTATATTCTTGTATATAGGGGCAGTATTATAGTAGTTATATTCTTGTATATAGGAGGTATTATTATAGTAGTTATATTCTTGTATATAGGGGCAGTATTATAGTAGTTATATTCTTGTATATAGGAGGCAGTATTATAGTAGTTATATTCTTGTATATAGGGGCAGTATTATAGTAGTTATACTCTTGTATATAGGGGCAGTATTATAGTAGTTATATTCTTGTATATAGGAGCAGTATTATAGTAGTTATAGTCTTGTATATAGGGGCAGTGTTATAGTAGTTATATTCTTGTATATAGGGGGCAGTATTATAGTACTTATAGTCTTGTATATAGGGGGCAGTATTATAGTTGTTATACTCTTGTCCATAGTAGAGGATAGACGTGTGCTTGTGAGCTCCCTGTTAGGACTATGCACGGCTTCTGACCCAGGTGGAGGGGAGGGGTCCTGGGCTGATGATCCTGGGAAAGCCCAGAGTCTGGAGTTTGGCCTGCAGCATGGAGATGGTGGAGCTGATGATCTGGAAATGGTGGCTGGTGAGTCAACTGAATCTCATGATGTTGGTGAATTGTGCACAAAAATGACAAAGAAAAATATCTTTAAAATGGAAATGCAAGTTCGCAAATTGAGAACTGAAATTAACCAAGAGACTGATCCAAAGGCAAAGCTGATGAAATGTGAGTGTCTGGATGTTTGCACACGTGAGCTGGTTATATTGAAGGAGAGATTGCAGAAAGAATCATGCACAGTACCCAAAATAAAGAACCGGGCAATTGAGAACAAAAGGGAGACCAGAGCCCAAACTGTGAAGAGAAAAAATATCATTGCAAAGAAAGACACTGACTATAATACTGTGGCACAGGGAAACCCTGGAAGATATGAGTGTGCAGTGGCTGGAGGATCACATCTCTCATCATGTGTGAGGTCTGTGCAATCAGCCAACACAAATGCTGCAGAGAAATGTGTGCCAGCTGACGAGGGGTTAACTGCAGTAGACTATGTGCAGTACTGATGAAGTGAATGCGAGTGGCACTCCTGGGAGTGAGCAAGAAAGTGGCGCATATACTGACATTGTAAGTGAGACCTCGCTCAGCGCGGTGATTGACAGTCTGATATCGGATGAACCAGCGGCACAGGCTGAGGCGGACATTGCAGACCCTGTTCTGGAGGTTCAGCCGTCCGCAGTGTCAGTGAATGGAGTGCAGGTTACACAGCGATCAGGAGCGGACACAGGAGGATCTGCAGTACAATCAGCTGAGGAGAGGTCCAGTCCTGACCCACCTGCTGACAGACCTCAGTACAGGAGACTGTTCTCCAGCGTCACAAGACCGACTAACCCCGCACCTCAAAGGAGGAACGCGGTCAGAATCAGGTACTCGGGACCAGAGGAAAACCTCCCCTCCAGACTCCACATTGGGAAAGTTTTGCTGAAGGAGTTTATGAAGTTTAAAGCTTCTGAGGTGTTCGCTCTGATCCACGTTCCCTCCAGCAGGAATTATGACATCAGTTTCAAGCTGCAATATAGTCTAGACTTGTTCTGGAGTATTTATAACGATACAAAGGAGCACGCGATGTGGGAGCATCTACATGTCATCCAGCTGACTAAACCCCAGGTAGTCACTGCCACCGTCCTGTTCCAGTCTGAGGTGGTGGCCCTGGCAGATTTGCAGCACTGGTTGAGCAGATATTGTGAGGTGAAGAGACTGCCAACAAAGATCTATGATGAGGAGGAGATCTGGAATGGAGGATATTCTGTCAAGATCCAGCTGGTTCAGGAGAATGGAGTGACCAGACATCTGCCGCACTCCTTCTACCTGGGCTCGGAGAGAGGCGTATGTTACTACCCTGGTCAACCGCGACTGTGCCATAGATGTGGGGGCAGACACCTGGCATTCAACTGTTCCCGTATTAAGTGCTCACTATGTGGTCAGTTTGGGCATGTGAAGGACGATTGTACAGGACCTGTCATCTGTAACCTGTGCTTAGGACCTGGACATACATTCCGGGAGTGAGCACATGCAGAACATAATAAGGAGGAGACCTTTAAAGGAGCCATGGAGGAAGAGCAGGAGGATGTCTCCATATGTGTAGATACAACCCCAGAACCTGGAAGCACCAGCAATGATGTGAGCCAAAGTACCAGAGACCCTGCTCCAGAGACAAATGTCCCATCTGTGGATGCTGCACAAGTGTCACCAGCCACTGAAAATAGAGGTCATGCTAAAAGCAAAATATCCAGTCACTCTGTCACCAAAACATCTGCCCAACACCAGTAAGGAGCCAGCTGATCCAGCCGCAGTGACCAGTAAAAAACCAGCTGGGCCAGCCGCAGCGACCAGTAAAAAAACAGCTGATCCAGCCACAGCGACCAGTATCAATGAGGAGGGATTTCAGACGGTTAAAAGGAGAAGTAAAACAGATGATTCTTCTAGGAAAAAAATCACTGCTGCAAAGAAATCACCGGAGTCTCCAGTGCTGGCGATAACTGGGGGACGTTACTGTGCGCTGGGAGAAGATGACCAGGAAGGAGAAGCAGAGATGGAGCAAGTCTCCTCACACAACCCAGATGACGAACCTCAGGATGAAGACGCTGACCCCCCAATGTCCACCAAAAGATGTGGTGTTACAGGACATAGTAGTGGAAGAAGGAAAAAAAGTAAGAAAGACATGTAACCAGGATGAGGCTGAAAATCACCTCCTATTAATGTGAACAGTGTGAAGAATAGGAGCAGGCGGCAGGCGATATTCCAGCGTCTGTCTGACGACAAAACCAATGTCCTCTTTATATAAGAGACTTATCTACAGAGTAATGTCCCTGCTGTGTCCCTGCAGTCACCACATCTAGTGGGACAGTGAAGCTCTTTGCTGCTGTATAGAGACTTCTAGCCCGAACTCAGTTTATATCATAGAGGTTTCCTATATGTCATAAATGTGGTGACTGTGTACCCTCTGTGGTGTGCGCGATGCTGCCTGGTCACCAATAAAGAAGAACTCTCATGTAATACTGTCTAGAATAATATCATGAAAAATAGTTGAAACAATCTATACTGGAGCAATATTCATATATTATGGTTTGTTTAATTGTGATGTTATTAAGAGACAAATGTTTATTTTCTTTATCTGTTATGAGAGTATTGCAAAGGTATTGTAATAATTTGTTGCAAGTTTTCAAATAAAAAATATAATTATAGTAGATATATTCTTGTATATAGGAGGTATTATTATTAGTAGTTATATTCTTGTATATAGGAGGCAGTATTATAGTAGATATATTCTTGTATATAGGAGCAGTATTATAGTAGTTATATTCTTGTATATAGGAGCTGTATTATAGTAGTTATATTCTTGTATATAGAGGCAGTATTATAGTAGTTATATTCTTGTATATAGGAGGCAGTATTATAGTAGATATATTCTTGTATATAGGAGGCAGTGTTATAGTAGTTATATTCTTGTATATAGGGGGCAGTATTATAGTAGTTCTATTCTTGTATATAGGAGGCAGTGTTATAGTAGTTATATTCTTGTACATAGGGGGCAGTATTATATACAAGAATATAACTACTATAATACTGCCCCCTATGTACAAGAATATAACTACTATAATACTGCCCCCTATATACAAGAATATAACTACTATAGGGGGCAGTATTATAGTAATTATATACTTGTATATAGGAGCAGTATTATAGCTGAAATTTGCTTACCTAAATTTTTATTTCCTGGAGTCCGGAGGCAGCACACATATGAGAGAGGTTATCTCCCTAGATATAATTAGAAGAGAACAGGTTAACAAGCAATAACCAATTAACTAGTAATGCAAGGACCTCCTATATAAGGCCCAGGGAAACCCCACCTCCTTGTATGGTATGTAGCAGTTAAAATAATTAGAGTGGGAAGCTGTGCTGCCTCCGGACTCCAGGAAATGAAAATTTCGGTAACCAAATTTCAGCTTTCCTGATCGTCCGTCGGCAGCACACATATGAGATTTGTAAAGCAATATTTATGGGGTGGGAGATCCAGTCGCTTTATTTAACACCATTTTGTCAAAAAGGCTGAACACACGGGAGCAGAAACGTCCAACCTATAGTGACAGATGAAGGTTGAAGGTGATGCCCAAGTTGCTGCTTTGCAGATCTGTTCTAAGGGCATACGACCAAATTCTGCTCATGTGGTTTCAATAGAACGAGTGGGGTGAGCTTTTACATGGATCGGAGCCATCTGCCCGGACAGAGAATAACAGACTGATGGTGTCTTTTATCCATCTAGCCAGGGTAGCTTCACTGGTCTTTGGCTTTGCCATGAAATTGTAAGAATCAGGGTATGTTCACACGGCCTATTTACGGACGTAATTCGGGCGTTTTTGCCCCGAATTACGTCTGAAAATAGCGCCTCAATAGCGCTGACAAACATCTGCCCATTGAAAGCAATGGGCAGACGTTTGTCTGTTCACACGAGGCGTATATTTACGCGGCGCTGTCAAATGACGGCGCGTAAATAGACGCCCGCGTAGAAGAAGTGACCTGTCACTTCTTTGGCCGTAATTGGAGCCGCTATTCATTGACTCCAATGAATAGCAGCGCTAATTACGGCCGTAATTGACGCGGCGTTCAAGCGCCTGCACATGCCGGTACGGCTGAATTTACGGGGATGTTTTCAGGCTGAAACATCCCCGTAATTTCAGCCGTTACGGACCCCCGCCGTGTGAACATACCCTAAGGATTCTGAATGGTTGAGTTGACTGAAGGTATGAGAGCCCTGCTCTTTTTACATCCAGACTATGTAGAGAGGTTTGATGATCCAATTCTGGGTCAGGAAAAAAAGACAGCTAGGATGATTTCCTATTCAACGTGTGACGCAGAAGGAATTTTAGGTCTGAAATTTGGAAGAGTTTGAAGGATGATGCAGTCATGTAATATACGAAGATACGGCTCTTTGTATGACAGGGCCTGCAGTTCTCCTACTCTCTTTACCGAAGTGATTGGCACTAAGAATAGAGTTTAAGGATATGTGTTTCAGGCTCGCTTGGAGAATAGGTTCTAACGGAGGACCTGTTAACGCTTGGAGGCCCAAGGACAAATCCCATGAAGGAACAGGATTATGAACCTTCGGTTTTAGATTTCTTATAGTTTTGAATAATCTACGGATCAGAGCTGGATTAGAACATGATGATTCTGATTGAGCATTTATGGCTGTGCAGTACACCTTCAGCGTGTTGTATTTAAGGCCTTTGTTGAAACCTTCTTGGAGAAATTGAAGAAGGGATGCGAGAACGTCCATAGAGACAGAGTTTGAGACACACACCAGTATTTATAGATATTCCAGACTCTATTGTACACAGAAATGCTGGCTGGTTTTCTAGCCGCAAGTAGTGTTTTAATGACCACTTCTGACATGCCTGATTGAGCGGGAGTCCCTAAAACAGTCTCCAAACTGTCAGATGTAAGTTGCGGACCTGTTGGTGAAAGTAACCTTCCTGGATGAGGAGGTCTTGATGGGCTGGCAGTTTCCACAATCTGCCTCTCGCAATATATAATGCAAGAGAAAACCAAGCCCGTCCTGGCCAGAAGGGTATCACTGCGATGGCTTCTGCTTTGTCATCTAAGATTTTCTTGAGGAATTTCTGAATTAGAAGGAGAGGCAGGAAGACATAGATCAACTTGTTGGACCAACTGATCCACTGTCTATGGCCACTGTGTGACCTATTGGGGACAGAGAACAAAAATAAAATTTTTGTTTTTGCGTTGTCCCATGATGCCATCACGTCTAGATCTGGTAATCCCATCCTCATGGTGATCGGTCTGAATATCTCTGGATTCAGGCTCCATTCTCCTGAATGTAGAGTGTTCCGATTTAGCTTGACTGCTTTGAGAGAACCCCGGATATGAGCTGCCGAATATTCAGAAGATTGGATTCGGACCATGTCATTATAGCTCTGCCCTCTTTGGAAAGTTGATGTCTCCTTGTGCCGCCATGTTTGTTTATATAGTAGACTGATGCCAGGTTGTCTGTCTGGACCAGGACATTGAGATTATGAAGGACAGAGTGAAAATGATGAAGTGCTAGCTTGACCGCTTTCAATTCTCTTAGGTTGGATGAAAGAGACTTCTCCTGAGGCGACCATAACTGTTGGATCCAATGATCTTCTACAAGAGCACCAAAGCCCAAAGAGGATGCATCCGTTGTGAGAGTCACCTGAGGATGAGGAGTCAGAGTTCTGCCTGAGAGAAAGTCTGAGGGGATTTAGCCACCATAGTAGATCTGTCATGGTGTGGAGAGAGCGATGACTTTGTCTAGAACCGGTCAGGTTCTTGTTCCATAGGGCCAGTATGTTTGATTGTAAATATCTTATGTGGGCTCTGGCCCAGGGAACTGCATCTATGGATGATGTTAACAGCCCCAGTACCCTCATGGATGACCTGGTAGAGACTCTGCGGTCTGAGATTAAGTCAGTTACTTCTGTCCCAATTCTCCTTCTCCTTTCTAAAGATAATCTTAGGAAGATAAATTGTGAGTTGATCAGGAACCCTAAGAACTTGATCTCCTGGACCGGAGTGAGTTGAGATTTCTCCTGATTTATCAGGAACCCATGATCTTTCAGAGCGCTCAGTCACTTGAAGATGGAGAGACAATCAGCCAGTCGTCTAGAAATGGAAACACTGTTACCCCTTGGAGACGAAGAGCTGCAGTGAGAACTACCACAATTTTGGTAAACACCCGAGGTGTTGAGGTGAAGCCGAACGGGCGACACTTGAATTGGTAGTGAAGAGTTTGTGACTTGTTTTGGATGGCTATCCTAAGATATTTCCGGTGGCTTTGTAAGATGGGAACATGTAGATATGCATCTGTTAGATCTATGGATGCCATAAACTGTCTTTTTGAAGAATGTGAAGGACAGATCGAACAGTTTCCATCCAGAAAATGTTTTTATTTTTTTTCAAGAACTTGTTTAGATATGTAATGTGTATCTATAATTAGGCGTCATTTTATTTTTTATTTTTTTTGGTTTTGTGACAAGAAAAAAATTCTGGAATATAGTAATTTCCCTTTTTGTTTGGATGGGATCAATTCCAAGGCTCCTTTCTTTATAAATCCTTGATCCAGATCAATCAATACTAGAGTTGCTTGATTGATGAAAAATGTGTACAGGGGGGGGGGGGCGGGGGGCGTTTGAATTCTAGGGAGTACTCCCTTTGAATTGTGGAGGACACCCACTCGTCCAAGGAGGTCTTGGACCAAATGGACAAAAAAAGATGTAGTCTTCCTCCCCCCTGTGCTTTTACAGCTCTGGCGTCATAAATCATTGGGTTCTGCTTCTTTTTGAAGTTACCCGGGTTGTCTTGGCGAGGTCTGGACCGCCACTGCTTATTCTTTCCGAATTTTGGGGACCTCTTTCTTTTGAAAAACGAAAAGGACCTAAAACTGGGGTTAGGTATTTTCGTTTGAGGAAAGGAGTGACCCTTCCCATTTGCAAGAGCTTTCCATTGTGGACCAAACAGATTTCCTGACTGAAAAGGCAAATGACAACAATTTGTCTTGGCAGGAATATCCCCATTCCAGAATTTTAGCCATAGGGCTCTTCTGGCTGAATTAGCAGCAGTCATTGCTTTAAATGAATTTTTAATAATATCAAGTGGAGCATCACAAAGAAATTCAGACTCATTTTTAATGAGAGGTAGTGACTCCAAAGTGTCATCTCTAGGCACCCCATCCTCTAAATCTTGGGTTAACTGGCTTAACCACACACGTACGGCTCTAGCCACGGAACCGCAGAGAAAAACTATTTTACATGCAGCAGCTGCAGATAAATAGGAATTTTTTATTTATTTTATTTTCCCTTTTAAAGGGAATGTGTTGCCAGCAAAACATGTTTGTTTTTTTTAGTTAAACAATTAGTTTGTAGGTGATTAAACATTGTTCTAATTTTTTATTTTTTTTCACGAGTCAGGAAATATTATAAATTGGATTCAATTTATAATATTTCCCAGCACTGGTCACTAGATGGAGCCATTCCCAAAATTGCAGCATTGCATGTGGTAAAGCAACCACATTGCTTTATGCTGCAAAATTGGGTAAAAATCCCTCGCTCTAGTGAGCTCTCAGAATCCCCCCTCCTTTATTCTGGCTAGTGCCGGGAGAAACGAGGGGATTGAACGGTCTAACCTCCTACACTGTGTGTCGCCATTTTTTGAGCTAACACACAGTGTAGAAGGTTTACATACACTAGTAAACACACACAAACACGAACATACATAGAAATCACTTACCTGCTCCTGCCGCCGCCGCTCCATCCGGTCCATCCGCCCCGTCTGCTGCCGCTGCTCCATGTGCACAAGTCCGGAAGCCGCGACCGGAAGTAGTAATCTTACTGTCCGGCCGCGACTTCCGGTCCACAGGAAAATGGCGCCGGACGGCGCGCATTTCAAATTAAACTGTGTGGGAGCGGCGCATGCGCCGTTCCCACACACACGGCGTACACCATAGTGGATGGAACGGGTCCCGTTCGCAGTCCCTATCCGACTGGAGCTGCCGTATTCCATGTCTGTATGTGTCGTTAATCGACACATACAAAAATGGAAAAAAAAATGGCAGCCCCCATAGTGAAGAAAAAGTGTAAAAATAAAAAAAAGTAACACACAAAACACACAAATTAATCCAAACGTTTTTAATAAAGCACTAACATCTTTAACATATTAAAAAAAAAATTGTGGTGACACTGTTCCTTTAAATAACCCATCAGCCTTCCTGTCCATAGGGTCTGGAGCAGGGTAAGATCTGCTGATGGGAATATGGATTCTTTAGAGCGCTTGGCATCCATTTTTGGTACAGAGTCCCACCGATCCACATAACGAGAATATATTTTATAGGTGGATTAAAACTTTGCTCAAACCTCTTTCCAGGCTTAGCCCATTCTCTCTGCAAACACTCAGTGAGGACAGCGGCCTGGAAGACCTTTATCTGTAGTCATAGGAAAGTAAAAGAGCGGCTCTTTATTACTTAGGCCCTGTTCACACTGAGCTTCTTGACGAGTTTTTTGGTGCAGAAACCTTATGGAACAGTTTTTGCAGGAGGAATTTTTCCTCCTGCAAAAAACTCAGTGCGAACACAGCCTTGTACTATGTGTCTTTTTTAGACTCCATAGTGGTTTTTACCGCTTTAGTGAGAGGGGGCAAAATTCTCTTTGAAAAGAAAAAGATCCTCAGGATCATCAGAGTCTTCATCAATAGAAATATATTCCCCTTCAGATGATGGGGAAGTTGCTCTGGCTGGGTTATGCGTACTCTTTTTAGGAGAAGATTTAACCCCTTCAAATGTGGAGGAAAATTGCTCTTTAAACCAAGACAAGCAGGATTGGGCTTCAGCCCTCTGAGGACCCTGTTCCTCGGTGTCACAACATATAGAACATATATATAATGCTGCGTCTTCAGACAGGGCCGGCTGCATCTCACACATTCTATGTCTAGGTTTTCTCTATCCACTGCCATGTCTGGAGGAGGACGTCTAGCAGAAAACAGAGAGAAAGCCATTAGGATAAGAGGCAACACCTGCAATCAACATGCAACATAGCAGTGGAAACAGCGCCCAGAAAACCAAACTCAGCAAGTCTAGACTAAGAGCTTTGGTAACAAAAGAGCCACAGCCGCTGTATATAATGTATAGTACACACAGTAAATACATCAAACATTTTCCACAGATGACCATCAGACTCCCATAGGGACACTACTCACGTGGCAGGAACCGAGGATTCTCTGCTTAGGCAATGGTGTAATCAAACACATAGCGCCAAAGTGTAAATATCCTCCGAAATCCCATGTATGCGCGCGTCCAAGCCCAGACTGCGACTACATCCCGCACACGGAACAAGCAAGGGATTTAGCTTGGATGGCGTCATCTTACGGCAAGCGAGATCGTGCCCGTGCCATTTTTTTTACCTTAGATGGCGTTCTCTTATGGCAAGCGAGATCGTGCCCGCGCCATCTTTGCCCGGAGTCAGATGGTCAAACACCGGCACCTTCTTTGCACGATTCCCAGGAAGTGCATTGAGAAGGGAAAACCAGGTACGGCTGCCTAAGCAGGACACTGGTATATTTGTGTGTCCAATATGCCAGTTGGACACACATTCGTGCAGCAAATGCAGCACAGCCATAGAGTTTTAAATTAAAATAAAGAAATAAAAAAACAAAGGGGCATAATGGCTCTTCGGGCCGAGGGACCTGAAACTCTTCTGGTATACAGCCCGGAATGATAGATAAAGAAGGAAGGAAGGAAGAAAAGAACTAAATAAGGACTCCAAAGAGTCCCAACTGTAGTCTTCTAAACATGAAGAGAAATAAAAATCCAAGGCGGTGGGGTTTCCCTGGGCCTTATATAGGAGGTCCTTGCATTACTAGTTAATTGGTTATTGCTTGTTAACCTGTTCTTTTCTAATTATATCTAGGGAGATAACATCTCTCATATGTGTGCTGCCGACGGACGATCAGGAAAGTAGCTATATTCTTGTATATAGGAGCAGTATTATAGTAGTTATATTCTTGTATATAAGAGCAGTATTATAGTAGTTATATTCTTGTATATAGGGGGCAGTATTATAGTAGTTATATTCTTGTATATAGGGGGCAGTATTATAGTAGTTATAGTCTTGTATATAGGAGCAGTATTATAGTAGTTATATTCTAGTATATAGGGGCAGTATTATAGTAGTTATATTATTGTATATAGGAGCAGTAGTATAGTAGTTATATTCCTGTATATAGGAGCAGTATTATAGTAGTTATATTCTTGTATATAGGAGCAGTATTATAGTAGTTATATTCTTGTATATAGGGGGCAGTATTATAGTAGTTATATTCTTGTATATAGGGGCAGTATTATAGTAGTTATATTCTTGTATATAGGGGGCAGTATTATAGTAGCTATATTCTTGTATATAGGGGGCAGTATTATAGTAGTTATATTCTTGTATATAGGGGGCAGTATATTATAGTAGTTATATTCTTGTATATAGGGGCAGTATTACAGTAGTTATATTCTTGTATATAGTGGGCAGTATTATAGTAGTTATATTCTTGTATATAGGGGCAGTATTATAGTAGTTATATTCTTGTATATAGGGGCAGTATTACAGTAGTTATATTCTTGTATATAGGGGGCAGTATTATAGTGGTTATATTCTTGTATATAGGGGGCAGTATTATAGTAGTTATATTCTTGTATATAGGGGCAGTATTATAGTAGTTATAGTCTTGTATATAGGGGGCAGTATTATAGTAGTTCTATTCTTGTATATAGGGGCAGTATTATAGTAGTTCTATTCTTGTATATAGGGGCAGTATTATAGTAGTTCTATTCTTGTATATAGGGGGCAGTATTATAGTAGTTATATTCTTGTATATAGGGGCAGTATTATAGTAGTTATATTCTTGTATATAGGAGCAGTATTATAGTAGTTATATTCTTGTATATAGGGGGCAGTATTATAGTAGTTATATTCTTGTATATAGGAGGCAGTATTATAGTAGTTATATTCTTGTATATAGGAGGCAGTATTATAGTAGTTATATTCTTGTATATAGGGGCAGTATTATAGTAGTTATATTCTTGTATATAGGGGCAGTATTATAGTAGTTATATTCTTGTGTATAGGAGCAGTATTATAGTAGTTACATTCTTGTATATAGGAGGCAGTATTATATTAGTTATATTCTTGTATATAGGAAGCAGTATTATAGTAGTTATATTCTTGTATATAGGGGCAGTATTATAGTAGTTATATTCTTGTATATAGGGGCAGTATTATAGTAGTTATATTCTTGTATATAGGGGGCAGTATTATAGTAGTTATATTCTTGTGTATAGGGGCAGTATTATAGTAGTTATATTCTTGTATATAGGAGCAGTATTATAGTAGTTATATTCTTGTTTATAGGGGCAGTATTATAGCAGTTATATTCTTTTATATAGGGGCAGTATTATTGTAGTTATATTTTTGTATATAGGAGGCAGTGTTATAGTAGTTATATTCTTGTATATAGGGGGCAGTATTATAGTAGTTATATCCTTGTATATAGGAGCAGTATTATAGTAGTTATATTCTTGTATATAGGGGGCAGTATTATAGTAGTTATATTCTTGTATATAGGAAGCAGTGTTATAGTAGTTATATTCTTGTATATAGGGGGCAGTATTATAGTAGTTATATTCTTGTATATAGGAGCTGTATTATAGTACTTGTATTCTTGTATATAGGAGGCAGTATTATAGTAGTTATATTCTTGTATATAGGGGGAAGTATTATAGTTGTTATATTCTTGTATATAGGGGGCAGTATTATAGTAGTTATATTCTTGTATATAGGGGGAAGTATTATAGTAGTTATATTCTTGTATATAGGGGCAGTATTATAGTAGTTATATTCTTGTATATAGGAGCAGTATTATAGTAGTTATATTCTTGTTTATAGGAGGCAGTGTTATAGTAGTTATATTCTTGTATATAGGGGGCAGTATTATAGTAGTTATATCCTTGTATATAGGAGCAGTATTATAGTAGTTATATTCTTGTATATAGGGAGCAGTATTATAGTAGTTATATTCTTGTATATAGTAGCAGTATTATAGTAGCTATATTCTTGTATATAGGGGGAAGTATTATAGTAGTTATATTCTTGTATATAGGGGGAAGTATTATAGTAGTTATATTCTTGTATATAGGGGCAGTATTATAGTAGATATATTCTTGTATATAGGAGGCAGTATTATAGTAGTTATATTCTTGTATATAGGAGGCAGTATAATAGTAGTTATATTCTTGTATATAGGGGCAGTATTATAGTAGTTATATTCTTGTATATAGGGGACAGTATTATAGTAGTTATATTCTTGTATATAGGGGGCAGTATTATAGTAGTTCTATTCTTGTATATAGGGGGCAGTATTATAGTAGTTATATTATTATATATGGGAGCAGTATTATAGTAGTTATATTCTTGTATATAGGGGGCAGTATTATACTAGTTATATTCTTGTATATAGGGGGCAGTATTATAGTAGTTATATTCTTGTATATAGGGGGCAGTATTATACTAGTTATATTCTTGTATATAGGGGCAGTATTATAGTAGTTATATATTCTTGTATATATAGGAGCAGTATTATAGTAGTTCTATTCTTGTATATAGGGGCAGTATTATAGTAGTTATATTCTGGTATATAGGGGGCAGTATTATAGTATTTATATTCTTGTATATAGGGGGCAGTATTATAGTAGTTATATTCTTGTATATAGAGGCAGTATTATAGTACTTATATTCTTGTATATAGGAGCAGTATTATAGTAGTTATATTCTTGTATATAGGGCAGTATTATAGTAGTTATATTCTTGTATATAGGAGCAGTATTATAGTAGTTCTATTCTTGTATATAGGGGGCAGTATTATAGTAGTTATATTCTTGTATATAGAGGGAAGTATTATAGTAGTTATATTCTTGTATATAGGAGCAGTATTATAGTAGTTATATTCTTGTATATAGGAGCAGTATTATAGTAGTTATATTCTTGTATATAGGAGCAGTATTATAGTAGTTATATTCTTGTATATAGGGGGCAGTATTATAGTAGTTCTATTCTTGTATATAGGGGCAGTATTATAGTAGTTATATTCTTGTATATAGGGGCAGTATTATAGTAGTTATATTCTTGTATATAGGGGGCAGTATTATAGTAGTTCTATTCTTGGATATAGGGACAGTATTATAGTAGTTATATTCTTGTATATAGGGGCAGTATTATAGTAGTTATATTCTTGTATATAGGGGCAGTATTATAGTAGTTCTATTCTTGTATATAGGGGGCAGTATTATAGTAGTTCTATTCTTGTATATAGGAGCAGTATTATAGTAGTTATATTCTTGTATATAGGGGGCAGTATTATAGTAGTTATATTCTTGTATATAGGGGCAGTATTATAGTAGTTATATTCTTGTATATAGGGGCAGTATTATAGTAGTTATATTCTTGTATATAGGGGGCAGTATTATAGTAGTTCTATTCTTGTATATAGGGGGAAGTATTATAGTAGTTCTATTCTTGTATATAGGGGGCAGTATTATAGTAGTTATATTCTTGTATATAGGAGGCAATTTTTATTAGTAAAAAACAAACAAATATAACATTCCATCAAAATTCCAAAGCAAATGATCATTTAAAAGAACTCATACATGACGATGAAAAATAAACTAGAAAATAACTTTAACTTAACAAGAGTCCATTGCTGTTAAAAAGGAAGGAGGGAAAAAAAACAACAACAAGTTTGCATTATACAGAGAACTCGCATTATTCCATATATACATTCCTCCATAATGCGGTGTTTTTCTCATTTTTCCTAATTTCTAGGGATTTGATCCACCTTAGTTCTGACATGATCAGGTTCACGGCTGACATATGGTGAAATGGCTCGTTATAAATGGACATTCTGGTTCTTGTATGCCACTGGTAATATTTGACTACATTAATTATCAGATACAAGGTCCCCCGGTCAATGTTATTTACATTAGCCTGGTACTCCATAAATAATTTCTGGGTATTTTAGAGACTGTAGTCTTGGGATTTTTAACTTGCAGGATATTTCTTGCCATATATTTTGTCCTCCCCAGCACTCGGTTATAAAATGCTCCATTGTCTCCTCCTGTTGACAACCCAAGGGACACTTCCGATCTGACACACTCAAATATTTTAGATTCCCTTTAACATAAAGTTTCCCATGCAGTGACAGCCATGCAATGTCAAAAAGTTTACCCGGGAGTCTCGCTCCATTGAGAAACCTCAGACTCTCCTGCATGGTTGCTGTTGTGCAATCTTTAAGTGCCGGCTGTAAAGAAAAGAAAGTCCTACATACGGTGAAATATAGATCTCTCCTGGTCTTACTCTCAATATAGGACTTGTCTATTCCCCATCTCCTCAGACATCTAAGACCATAATCCAGATACTGGGGAAGGAAGTCTCGTGTCAATCGCCCCCTTTTGAGACTGCCGCCCCGTATCCAAGACTCTGCAAAAGGCAATATCCAATCCCTGATACTGTTTACCCACAGGGCACTGTTATTGTTACCGTACTGGCTAACACTGCTGGAATCCTATGGTCAGAAGTAGCGAGCGGAGCCCAGTGCAGAACCCGGTGAGACGTCCTCAGGAACAGTGCTTGGAGGGTGGAACACGAGTAGTCGTAAATAGCAAGGAAGTAGGAACAGTCTGGCAAAGACAGTTCTCAGGAGCAGGAGACTGGAACAAGTCACAATACTCAAGCACTGTTTGGTATTCCATGTGGTCTGAAGTAGGCCCAAACAGGAAACAAGATGGTTCCACACAATGCAACATTTGCCATCTTGGTTAAGGGCAGGTTTAAGGGCAAAACAGCAGCCTCCAGTGGTAAGGAGTAAAAGTGCAGCACAATTCTTCAAAGTGTAAACAGCGGCCACTAGTGGTAATTTTGCAGTACAACAACAGAATCCTGACAGTTATTTACGTCCAGGTTGCCAAAATTTGTTTTAAGGAACAAGGAGTCAAAAAAAAACCTTGGATTCAACATACCCAACCCACCCTCTCTCCTCTGTAGGTAAGTAATCCCTCTTCTTACTGGGTTCAACCTGTTCCCTCAAAAAAGTTGGAAGAACAGGCTAAAGAGCCTAGCGGAGAAAGATTCTGGCAAAGGAAAAATGATAGAAACATATAAGAAGACGGGGACCAGGTAAGTCTTCAACATTTTAACCCTCTCACTATAGGTCAGCCTCCAATTTCTCCATCGCTGAACCTTTGCATTTACGGCTTCCAATTTCTGCTCCCAATTTAGTTTGGCATTATCATCCCTCCCAAATTTAATTCCCAGAATCTTAATATCGGTGGAGGCTTTCGCAAATTGTGGCAGATCAAAGTCTGGATCACTGTGCAATACCCAGAAAGCTTCACTCTTCTCAAGGTTGACCAGAGACCCAGAGGCCTCAGAGTAGCTTCTGATGGCTGCAGACAACATCTGCACCTCACTAGGCTCAGATATCACTACCGTCACATTATCCGCGTAGGCGACAACACTCAGGGGTGAGCAAAGCGGGATGGGTACGCCTCGAAAATCACACCGCTGCAGTAACCGCAGAAATGGGTCTATGGCAAAAACATACAGAAGTGGACTCAACGGGCAACCCTGTCTCACCCCCGCCTCAACCCCGAAAGTGTCGCCCTGCCAGCCATTGATCAAAGGAAAGCTCTCTGCCTCACAATACAAAGTTTTCAGCCAATCAATAAATTGTCCCGGAACACCGTACTTTAAAGTGGCCCATAGATAATCATGATCTACTCTGTCGAAGGCTTTAGCCTGGTCTAGAGCAACAACATATCTCCCACACCCAAGAGCTTTACATCTCTCAAACATTTCCCTGATGGAGATAACGGCCCCAGAGATGTTCCGCCCTTTTACTGTGCCGTACTGGGAGCCTGCCAACGGTGCTGGGGACAGACAGACCAATCTAGAAAACAGAATTTTTGCCAAAATCTTTCTGTCGACATTCAAGAGGGCAATTGGCCTCCAGTTCTTGATGTCACCAGGGTCTTTACCCTTGGACAGCAAAATCAACGAAGACACTCTCATGGAGGAAGGCATCAGGTGGTTTTCTAGGCAGCTTTTGTACACATTCACCAGAATTGGTGCTAAAAGGTTTTTAAATTTCTTATAAAATTCGGCTGTTATACCGTCCGGACCTGGTGCCTTCTTTTGATGCAAGTTGTTGATGGCCTCAATAACTTCCTCCACTGTCAATTCTGCTGTCAAGGGTGAAAAATCCACATTAGCAGTATCAGGGCTTGGAGTTGCCCTCAAGAATTGAGTCATTTTCCCTTTATCCAATATCTTTTTCTGAAACAAGACAGAATAGTAGGATTTCACCACACCCAGAATGCCCTCCCGAGATTCCTGAAGAACACCCTGGGAATCCACCAAACCTGTGACCACTCTGTTTTTTACTTGGTCTTGGCAACTTTCAAATGGATCAGGCTTCCCTAAACGCCCATAATCCCTCTCCAGAAGCAGGGACGTGTATCTACTATACTGATACTGCTTGATCTCAGATTTCAGCCGACCAATCTTTGCTCTGTCATCCTTATCCTCTGAACAAAGTGACTCTAGTTCTCTACGCAGCTTCAGATACTGGCTGTACTTACTCCTGCCTCTATTAATGGACAGTCTCTTTAAGAGCGATGCAATGTCCTTCTTGACATCCTCCCACCAGTCAGCAGCACCATCGTAAAAATCTACTCTCTCCAATTGACTTTGCAAAAGGGAGACAACACAACTCTGCACATGACTATCGTCCAAGAGACTAGAGTTAAGTTTCCATAGCCCCCTACCAATATCTGGCCGTTTAGTGGCTCCTAAGCGCCATATGGTCTGAATAAGGGACCACTTTTTCACTTATCCCAGTAACCATCTCTGTAGCGTTGACAAAAGCCAAATCGATCCTACTGTTCCTGTCAGCACAACAATATGTGAATTTTGGCTTCCTACCACCCTGTGTGAAGACATCACTCAAGCCTGCCTGTAAGAATATTTTATTTAGGACATTCGAGTCCCTGGTCACTGCTCTGCCAGAGGATCTGTCACCTGCTGTCCTCGTGACATTGAAATCCCCAGCCATAACCACAGGAACAGAGGTAAAGACATATGGTTTCACATCATTAAAAAGCTGGACCCTGTCAGTCACTGTCTGTGGGCCATAGATATTAATGAGTCGGAGCCTTCTACCGTGGATTGTAACTTCTAGGACCAGACACCGTCCCATACACACCTCCGTTAACCTATGTACAGTCACATCATTGGTGTTAAACAGTATAGCGACCCCGGCATAAGGCTCCACAGCCAGTGACCAGAAAGAAGGACCGGACCTCCACTCTCTCTCCGCCTCACGTATAAGACCAATTGTGGTTAAACGAGTCTCTTGTAAGAAGATGACATCTGCATCCAGATATCGGAGATGATCATAGACTGTAAACCTCGTCTTCCTCACTTTAATACTGTTTACATTGCTGGAAGCAACTTTTAAGGAAAACCCGGCCATCAGAGAACAACACAAAAAGAAAAGCAAATAAATGACCCCCATCATAATGACTAAGAATTGGGGTCACTCTGCCGACCACCTGTTTCCATATCTAACGGTCCTGGGGTTTCTACAGTGCAAGGTTTCTTTTTTATTGGGGGATGGTCCCCTGCTTCTTCTTCATATTCACCATCTATTTTTAATAACTCTCGTTCAAAATCCCCATCTGACTCTGACAGGACACTGAATCTATTAGATACGACCATTACTTCTGCTCTGTTCCCTTTCTTCCTGCCTCTTTCCTCCTCTCCCTCAGGCTTACGAGAGGACGTGTCTTTTTTTTTCCTCTTATTCTGCATACCCCTCCTTTCCTCAGATGGTAATGCAGAAGAAGAGGCTCCCGGTGGCTGGTCCCGAGGGACAACTTCCATGGTCTCCTGTGTACTGTCCGACTGCTGGTGTTCTGGACCTGGATGACCTGACTCCTGCTGGACCTCCTGTCTGGTCATTATTGACCCTGACATTAGAGCTTCCTCCTCTACAGCGTCCGTCTCAGTCATAAACTCCTCAACAGGAATCTGTTTACAGATATTGTGCCAGGCGTCAGGACAGTCCCTGTGCGGGTGACCTACCCTCCCACACAGATTACATCGGACATTCTGACAGTTGGCACTTAGATGGCCAACTTCACCGCACAGGTTACACTTTACCACGGTGCAGATGTTTGCCAGGTGACCGGTCTTACCACACTTGAAGCACTTTCTGGGTTGACCAGGATAAAAACAAACACCCTTTTCTCTCCCAATGAAGAAGGAATTGGGTAAATGTAAAGTGACGTTGTTATGCTGGCGCAGTTTTACCAGAACCCTCCAGTCCAGATACCATCAGCGTCTCTGTTCTTGGTCAGGTCAGACACCAGGTCACAGTGCCGCCTGAGACAGACCACAATATCCTGGGGAGGAACAGCTTCATTCCAAAAGATGATGTTGACACCAACGGTATCTGGCTTGGACACTGGAATAAAGCTAAATTTGTCCCAACCGGTTTTGTCCCTGAACTTTGAAAAATGTGCCCAGAATCTATCCAAGTCAGGCGTAAGCTTAAAGCTGACATCGTAGCCCTGTCTGTCTGTAATATGACTTTAAGGACAATAATTACTGACACCGGGATTATATTCGTTTTGTCTTTACTGAACATGCAGAAAATATGACAACAGTCAAAAACTTGAGCTCTAGGCAAAATATAACTGGTGCTCGGTAAACAATACAGTCTCTGCTTTTATCCGGCACTTCAATATAACACAGTCTCTTATAATCCGTAATGATTAAAATATGTTCTCTTTATCCGGTGCCTTAGGATAATAAAGTCTCTTAGCTTCCAGGTTTAGTGTAATGTGATCTTTGAGGTCCGGCAATGTAATACAATGCACTCTCTGATGATCCGGCACTTAATGGCTCTATGTTACCTTATGCTCAAAATGGCGTCTTCAGCTTCTTGCTCTAAACACTCTCTTCTTAACTCAGCCGGATCTCCTTAACTTGGAACTCCAGTAAATGCGTGTCTGATACTTCACATTACTTATGCTCTGCTGCTGGCCAGAATGCTCTTTATCTTTTACAGTTATCTGAGTCACAATGTCTTCCTTACTTGCTACAGCTCTCTCAGTCCAGTCTCTGTCTCTTCCTGACCAGCGCTTCTCCGACCTCTCTCCCGACACTTCCTCACTAGACCTCTCTTGTATATCACTCCACACACTAAACACTGTCGATGTACTAACCTCACAGCGCCCTCTAGTGGCCGGCCACAACCTCCCATTTCTCAATGCCATACAATCCTTTTGCTGGGTTACATCTTTTCCCCCAGGTTTATCAGTTGCCGTCCCGGCAACTTGCTGTGGCGTCACAAATCCTTCAAACCTAGAAGGAAGTCTTCCAAAATTGGATCGCTGAGAATGACGTACCTGTGACAACTCTTCTTCCACAGGAGTAACATTCTCTTCTTGTACTTCACTGGTACTTTCTTGTCTCTCTGGTACTTGAACCGGCGGACTCCACCAACCTTCATCTATGGGAACGGGTGTTGCAACAGGAGGATCTCTAGTGTTTGCTTCTGGTTCACGACTTATAAATGTGCAGGGTCTCAGCATATTTCTGTGTACGGTTTTCAAAGGGCCACTACTACCCTCCGGCTTGATCACAAATACAGGAATATATGGATTGGGCTGACGCACCACCTCATACGCCAAGGTTTCCCACTTCCATTGCAGCTTTCCTGCTCTTCTTGCACCCTGGTTTCGCACGATTACTCTATCACCCACTTGCAAAGGTAGTTCCTTCAATTTCTGATTTACTGTAAGATCATGAGGCCCCAGTCTCTTCTTCTTTCTGCTGGCGGGCAAAGAATCGCTTCCTTATCATGCCCTCAGAGGACGTATCCCCATACACATCATCTAATAGCTGCCGAATTTGTTCGAAGGTTTGTCGGTGTCGTGCTGGCTGTAACAAAACGGTTTTCCTAGCTTCTCCTTCTAAGGTACTTAGCGCCAATTCTACTTTTAAATGTGGAGCGACATTACAGAGCCGTGCCGCTCCTTCCAGCCGTTCACTCCAATCTTCCAACAATAGATCAGATCCATTAAACTTTGGCAAATGATTTAAGAGGGCTCCCACCGGTATCATTGGATGGGTCACACTGGATGATAATGTTGTCTCGTCCATTGTATCTGCATCCATGCTGCCGACTACGCCAAGTTGTAATATGACTTTAAGGACAATAATTACTGACACCGGGATTATATTCGTTTTGTCTTTACTGAACATGCAGAAAATATGACATCAGTCAAAAACTTGAGCTCTAGGCAAAATATAACTGGTGCTCGGTAAACAATACAGTCTCTGCTTTTATCCGGCACTTCAATATAACACAGTCTCTTATAATCCGTAATGATTAAAATATGTTCTCTTTATCCGGTGCCTTAGGATAATAAAGTCTCTTAGCTTCCAGGTTTAGTGTAATGTGATCTTTGAGGTCCGGCAATGTAATACAATGCACTCTCTGATGATCCGGCACTTAATGGCTCTATGTTACCTTATGCTCAAAATGGCGTCTTCAGCTTCTTGCTCTAAACACTCTCTTCTTAACTCAGCCGGATCTCCTTAACTTGGAACTCCAGTAAATGCGTGTCTGATACTTCACATTACTTATGCTCTGCTGCTGGCCAGAATGCTCTTTATCTTTTACAGTTATCTGAGTCACAATGTCTTCCTTACTTGCTACAGCTCTCTCAGTCCAGTCTCTGTCTCTTCCTGTCCAGCGCTTCTCAGACCTCTCTCCAGACACTTCCTCACTAGACCTCTCTTGTATATCACTCCACACACTAAACACTGTCGATGTACTAACCTCACAGCGCCCTCTAGTGGCCGGCCACAACCTCCCATTTCTCAATGCCATACAATCCTTTTGCTGGGTTACATGTCTGGTAGATTTATTACTGCCAAGATATTTGCTGGCACAAAACCCATCTGGTGACACAGAAGTTCTCGGACCACAAACCTCCTATCTGGAAGGTCCTCCTTGGCGCCCTTGTGCTTGAACCTCACCACATTCCTCCTTTTAAAGGCCTGGCCTGTATAGCTAGCGCCAGAGGTAAAAGATGGAGCACCGCGGCTCAAGGCATTTCTGGGAGGAGGCTGACGGGTCTCACTGTCCTGACTTATAGGGCGAGTGTCTGCTCTAGAGGGGTCTGTCACACCTTGTGTACTTACAATTAGAGGGGGGAAATCAAGCACATTATTCTGAACATCTTCTGACCCATCAACCTCTATGTCATCATCAGATAAACCTACATCATACACAAGCCGTGCGTTCCCTCCAACCACCAACCCTTCAGGTACATTCCCACTCTCCCCAGTCTGTGCCCCAGCAGTACAGCTCTGCTGTGTCAGCAAATCACCCTGACACATGGATGAACGTCCACTGTCCTGCTGTTGTGCTGAGCATCCTGGGACTTGTGGTGCGTCTTTCTGTGCGTCCGCTTCTAGAAATGAGAACCTTGCAGGCTGCAGTACTGGTCTGGTCTCTGGCCGGGGATCGTCTGGGAAAATATCTGACCCCGAGTCCGCCTCAGAGAATCTGAACTCTGGATCAAAGTTCTGTCTGTCGGTCATAGTAGAAAATCGTTCCTTGTTTTTATAGGATTCTGCGAGTGGCCCCATCCTCTCTAGGACACCGTCCATCTCCCCCACCACTTGTGCGAGTTGCATCCCGAGTGAGTAAAGCTGAGCAGCATATACGGCTTCATTCTTAGGATTGGCGTTCTTCAGTTTATATATACAGTCAATTTGTATTTGCAGCATTTGTTTTTGGCTCTGTGAGGGTATGTTCACACGTAGTCAACAAAAACGTCTGAAAATCCAGAGCTGTTTTCAAGGGAAAACAGACCCTGCTTTTCAGACGTTTTTTTACCAACTCGCATTTTTCGCAGCGTTTTCACGCCGTTTTCGCAGCGTTTTTTACGTCCGTTTTTGGAGCTGTTTTCATTGGAGTCTATGAGAAAACAGCTCCAAAAACGTCCAAAGAAGTGTCCTGCACTTCTTTTGACGAGGCTGTATTTTTACGCGTCGTCGTTTGACAGCTGTCAAACGACGATGCGTAAATAACAGGTCGTCTGCACAGTACGTCGGCAAACCCATTCAAATGAATGGGCAGATGTTTGCCGACGTATTGTAGCCCTATTTTCAGACGTAAAACGAGGCATAATACGCCTCGTTTACGTCTGAAATTTGGCTGTGTGAACATACCCTAACTCTCCCATCCTCTTCACCAGAGCAGGGATTTCCTCCGCCAGTTGCAGCTCAGGCACACGCTCTGTCTCTTTAGACTGTGGGCTCTGCTGGTGCAGGGTCTCAGGCTGTCTGAATGCCGCTGACCCCTCCAGATTAACCGTCCCAGCTCCACTGGTCTCACACCCTGCTGGATCACACTCTCCAAGACTTGTAACAGTTGTAGAAACACCTTGAGTATTCCTTGCAGGTTTTGCCTCCACAGACTTTTCAATGTTTTTACTGCTGCTAGACCTTGTGCGGCCTGAGCACGCCACGCTGGCCACCCATTCACTCTGCTGCAATGTCAGTCTCTCCAGGGATGTTCTCCGCTGTCTGGATGCTGGAGGGGTGAGCTGCACCCCAGGTGCCTGTAATGTGCTCTGCCCCCCCAGTGCTTCACTCTCACAAGTACTTTTTACTGCAGCAACATTTGCTTTACTCACTTTACATTCTCCATCTTTATTCCTTGTGCCGCTGGTGCTTCCATCCTGAGTGTTACACTGCTCAACATTCACTTTGGGACTTGTATCCACATTAGAAAGAGCCTGGGAGTTTTCTCCCAGTAGAGGCCTGGAAGCCTGGGCCTTGCGTGGGGACAGTCCCCGCCCGGGGTGGCCCCGCCCTGGGCTATCTCCAGACATGAGGAGAGCTACAGACACACAACCTCACAGCAAGGAGGCAGTATTATAGTAGTTATATTCTTGTATATAGGGGGTAGTATTATAGTAGTTATATTCTTGTATATAGTGGCAGTATTATAGTAGTTATATTCTTGTATATAGGAGGCAGTATTATAGTAGTTATTTTCTTGTATATAGAGGCAGTATTATAGTAGTTATATTCTTGTATATAGGAGCAGTATTATAGTAGTTATATTCTTGTATATAGGGGGCAGTATTATAGTAGTTATATTCTTGTATATAGGAGCAGTTTTATAGTAGTTATATTCTTGTACATAGGGGGCAGTATTATAGTAGTTATATTCTTGTATCTAGGGGGCAGTATTATAGTAGTTATATTCTTGTATATAGGAGCAGTATTATAGTAGTTATATTCTTGTACATAGGGGGCAGTATTATAGTAGTTATATTCTTGTATATAGGGAGCAGTATTATAGTAGTTATATTCTTGTATATAGGGGCAGTATTATAGTAGTTATATTCTTGTACATAGGAGGCAGTATTATAGTAGTTATATCCTTGTATATAGGAGCAGTATTATAGTAGTTATATTCTTGTATATAAGACAGTATTATAGTATTTATATTCTTGTATATAGGGGGCAGTATTATAGTAGTTATATTCTTGTATATAGGGGCAGTATTATAGTAGTTATATTCTTTTATATAGGAGACAGTATTATAGTAGTTATATTCTTGTATATAGGAGCAGTATTATAGTAGTTATATTCTTGTATATAGGGGCAGTATTATAGTAGTTATATTCTTGTATATAGGGGCAGTATTATAGTAGTTATATTTTTGTATATAGGAGCAGTATTATAGTAGTTATATTCTTGTATATAGGAGCAGTATTATAGTAGTTATATTCTTGTATATAGAGGCAGTATCATAGTAGTTATATTCTTGTATATAGGAGCAGTATTATCGTAGTTATATTCTTGTATATAGGGGGCAGTAGTATAATAGTTATATTCTTGTATATAGGAGCAGTATTATAGTAGTTATATTCTTGTATATAGGAGGGATTATTATAGTAGTTATATTCTTGTATATAAGAGCAGTATTAGGGTATGTTCACACGGCAGCGTCCGTTACGGCTGAAATTACGGGGCTGTTTTCAATAGAAAGCAGCTCCGTAATTTCAGCCGTAATGGCATGTGCAGGCGCTTTTTCGCTGCGTCAATTACGGACGTAAATGGAGCTGTTTTTCCATGGAGTCAATGGAAAACGGCTCCATTTAACGTATGAAGAAGTGACCGGCACTTCTTTGACGCGGGCGTCTATTTACGCCCCGCCTTTTGACAGCGGGGCGTAAAAAAACATGACCGTCGGAACAGAACATCGTAAGACCCATTCAAATGAATGGGCAGATGTTTGCCGACGATATCGAGCCGCATTTTCGGACGTAAATTGAGGCGGAAAACGCCCGAATTACGTCCATAAATAAGCCGTGTGAACATACCCTTATTGTGTAAAGGATTTGCCTGACACAGCTTCTGTGTCGACGCCCGTGGTTAATCAGCCTGCATCTGTTCCTAGGTCTGCTAGAGTGACTCGATCTGCTACCACTCAGGCTGGTAGGCTGAGGAGTGGGAGAGCCTATCGCAGCCTGGCCAGACGGATCTAGCTCCCGCCCTTGGTGTACTTATATCTTCATTTGCTGCTTGTCCTTTGCCTGTGATTCTCTTGTTTCCTGGCTCTGCTGTTACCATTGACCTCTGCTTCATATTGACCCTGGCTTGACTGACTATTCTCCTGCTCTGCTTTTGTTACCACGTACATTCCTGGTTTGACTCGGCTCGTCCACTACTCTGTTGCTCACGGTGTTGCCGTGGGCAACTGCCCTACCTCCCTTTGCTTTTGTGTACCCTTGTCATGTTTGTCTGTCGTGCACTTATTGAGCATAGGGACCGTCGCCCAGTTGTATGCCGTCGCCTAGGACGGGCTGTGCAAGTAGGCAGGGACTGCGTGGCGGGTAGATTAGGACTCACCTATCTGTCTCCCTATCCTGACATTACATAATCACTGGCCCATATACCTTTTCTACCCTGGTCCCTGACACACTATGGACCACCTTGAGGCCCTGGCTCAGCAAATGCAGGGTCTCTCCCTACAGGTCCAAGACCTGCCTCAGGGGGGCAACCAGCGTGATGATAACCAGGTAGTGCCCTCCACCTCACCTCTTGAACCCCACCTCAAGTTGCCTGACCGGTTCTCAGGGGACCGGAAGACTTTTTGCTCCTTTTGGGAAAGTTGTAGGCTCTATTTCCGTTTAAGGCCCCATTCCTCAGGTTCTGATAACCAGCGAGTGGGTATAATTATGTCCCGGCTCCAGGACGGCCCCCAGGAATGGGTCTTCTCCTTGGCCCCTGAACTCTCTTCTGTTGGCCTTTTTTTTTGGGCTCTCTGACTCATCTATGACGAAACTGACAAGACTGCCTTTGCCGAGAGTCAGCTGGTGACCTTACGTCAGGGTAAGAGACCCGTTGAGGAGTACTGTTCTGACTTTAGGAAGTGGTGTGTAGCTTCTCGGTGGAATGACCCTGCCTTGAGGTGCCAGTTTAGATTGGGGCTGTCGAACACTCTGAAAGACCTGTTAGTTAGTTATCCCTCTTCTGACTCTCTAGATCAGGCTACGGCATTAGCGGTACGTCTTGACAGACGTCACAGCGAACGACGACTTGAACGTTTTTGTGCATTCTCCTCTGGCTCCCCTATGATGGCCCCCGAGGTTCCGTTGCTTCGTTCTTCCACGGAAAACTCGGATGAACCAATGCAACTCGGGGCCTCCGTGTCTCCCCAACAACGAAGAGAGTTCCGCAGGAAGAATGGTCTCTGCTTCTAATGTGGGGATGACAAGCATCAAGTGAACGACTGTCCTAGACATAAGAATAAGCAGCCGGAAAACTTCCGCGCCTAAGTGCCCATCGGGGAGGTCGCTTGGGCGCACAGGTATTTCCCGTATACATGAAACCTAATAAGATCTTGCTTCCCTTTCAGGTCTCTTTTTACGGTAGGTCTCCCACCGGCAGTGCCTTCGTGGATTCAGGGTCTTCTGCTAATATTATGTCTGTGGAATTTGCTATGTCTCTAGCCATGCCATTGATTGATTTGCCTAAACCTGTCCCGGTAGTGGGTATCGACTCCACTCCACTTGCTAATGGTTATTTTACACAGCATACCCCTGTTATTGAACTCATTGCGGGCTCCATTTATTCGGAGCAGTGTTCTGTGTTGGTGATGCAGGGATTATCGTCCGATTTGGTTTTAGGCCTTCCCTGGTTGCAGATGCATAATCCCACGTTTAACTGGAATACTGGGGATCTTACTAAATGAGGTAATGAATGCATGACGTCCTGTTTTTCTATTAATTTGCTTTCTCTCGCTGAGGAGGTGAACACTCTACCTGAGTTTATTCAGGATTTCGCTGATGTTTTTTCTAAAAAAGCTTCCGAAGAGTTACCTCCTCATAGAGTGTACGATTGTGGAATCGATTTGGTACCAGGAGCTAAGCTCCCTAAAGGTAGGAAATTTAATCTCTCTTCTCCCGAATGTGAAGCCATGAGAGAATATATCTAGGAAAGCCTGGCCAAGGGTTACATTCGCCCCTCTACTTCTCCGGTAGGTGCTGGCTTCTTCTTCGTAGGGAAGAAGGGTGGTGGTCTTAGGCCGTGCATCGATTACTGAAACTTGAATAAGGTCACTGTAAGGAACCAATATCCCCTTCCTCTGATTCCTGATCTCTTCAATCAGGTTCAGGGGGCCCAATGGTTCTCTAAGTTTGATGTTCGGGGGCCTACAACCTTATCCGAATCAGAGAAGGGGATGAGTGGAAGACTGCGTTTAACACGCCCGAAGGTCATTTTGAATACCTCGTCATGCTCTTTGGGTTGTGTAATGCTCCTGCGGTCTTCCAGAATTTCATTAATGAGATTTTAAGAGACTACCTGGGGGTATTTCTTGTAGTGTACCTTGATGATATACTTGTGTTTTCCAAGGACTGGTCCTCCCACATTGAGCATGTCAGGAAGGTGGTCCAGGCCCTTTGGGAAAACAAACTCTTTGCTAAAACCGAAAAATGTGTGTTTGGGGTGCAGGAGATACCATTTTTGGGTCAAATCCTCACTCCTAATGAATTCCGCATGGACCCTGCCAAGGTTCAGGCTGTGGCTGAATGGGTCCGACCTGCCTCCCTGAAGGCTTTACAGTGCTTCCTGGCGTTTGCTAATTATTCTAGGAGATTTATTACTAACTTCTCGGTCATCGCTAAGCCTCTTAAGGAACTTACTCGCAAAGGTGCCGATCTCCTCCACTGGCCTCCGGAGGCGGTCCAGGCTTTTGAGGTCCTTAAGAGGTGCTGATTCAGCCTATCCAGATGGAGCCATTCATCGTGGAGGTTGACGCCTTCAAGGTGGGAGTGGGTGCTGTCTTGTCCCAGGATACTAGGTCTCTCACCCATCTCCGTCCCTGTGCCTACTTCTCCAGGAAGTTTTCGCCCACTGAGAGTAACTATGACGTTGGCAACCGCGAACTCTTAGCCATTAAATGGGCATTTGAAGAGTGGCGCCACTTCCTGGAGGGGGCTAGGCACCAGGTAACGGTCCTTGCCGACCACAAGAATCTGGTTTTCCTAGAATCTGCCCGGAGGCTAAATCCGAGACAAGCTCGATGGGCGTTGTTTTTGACTAGATTCAACTTTGTGGTCACCAATAGGGCTGGGTCTAAAAATATTAAAGCTGATGCGCTGTCGCGTAGCTTCATGGCCAGCCCTCCTCCTGCTTGTGTTTTGCCCCAGGTATAATCATATCCTCTGTTGATTCTGACTTGGTCTCCGAAATAGCGGCTGATCAAGGTTCAGCTCCTGAGAACCTTCCTGAGAATAAGCTGTTTGTTCCCCTGCAATTCCGGCTAAGGGTACTCAGGGAGAATCATGACTCTGCACTATCTGGCCATAAAGGCATTCTGGGTACCAAGCACCTCATTGCCAGAGACTATTGGTGGCCTGGGTTGCCTAAAGACGTTAAGGGCTACGTCGCCGCTTGTGAAATTTGTGCTAGGTCCAAGACTCCCAGGTCCCGACCAGCGGGCTTACTATGTTCTTTACCCATTCCCCAGAGACCTTGGACCCATATTTCCATGGATTTTATCACCGATCTGCCTCCATCCCAAGGCAAGACGGTGGTGTGGGTTGTAGTAGACCGCTTCAGTAAGATGTGCCACTTTGTGCCCCTCAAGAAACTACCCAATGCCAAGACGTTAGCTACCTTGTTTGTCAAACACATCCTGCGTCTCCATGGGCTTCCTGTCATTATTGTTTCTGACAGAGGGGTACAATTTGTTTCATTGTTTTGGAGGGCTTTCTGTAAGAAGTTGGAGATTGATCTGTCCTTCTCCTCGGCCTTCCATCCTGAAACTAATGGCCAAACTGAGACAAATCAGTCTCTAGAACAATATTTAAGGTGTTTTATCTCTGACTGCCAAGATGATTGGGTCTCCTTCATTCCCCTCGCCGAATTTTCCCTCAATAACCGGGTCAGTAACTCGTCAGGGGTCTCCCCCTTTTTCTGTAATTTTGGATTTAATCCACGGTTCTCCTCCGTTTCACCTGGTGGTCCCAACAATCCCAAGGTAGATGTCGTTCATCAGGAACTGTGCACAGTCTGGGCCCAGGTTCAGAATAACCTAGAGGCGTCCCAGAGCATACAAAAGACTCAGGCAGATAGAAGACGTTCTGCTAACCCCTTGTTTGTGGTCGGGGATCTGGTCTGGCTGTCTTCAAAAAATTTGCGCCTTAAAGTTCCGTCCAAAAAATGTTCTCCCCGGTATACAGTGAAGGAAATAAGTATTTGATCCCTTGCTGATATTGTAAGTTTGCCCACTGTCAAAGTCATGAACAGTCTAGAATTTTTAGGCTAGGTTAATTTTACCAGTGAGAGATAGATTATATATATAAATAAAAAAAAAGAATCACGTAGTCAAAATTATATATATTTATTTGCAATGTGCACAGAGAAATAAGTATTTGATCCCCTACCAACCATTAAGAGTTCAGCCTCCTCCAGACCAGTTACACACTCCAAATCAACTTGGTGCCTGCATTAAAGACAGCTGTCTTACATGGTCACCTGTATAAAAGACTCCTGTCCACAGACTCAATTAATCAGTCTGACTCTAACCTCTACAACATGGGCAAGACCAAAGAGCTTTCTAAAGATGTCAGGGACAAGATCATAGACCTGTACAAGGCTGGAATGGGCTACAAAACCATAAGTAAGACGCTGGGTGAGAAGGAGACAACTGTTGGTGCAATAGTAAGAAAATGGAAGACATACAAAATGACTGTCAATCGACATCGATCTGGGGCTCCATGCAAAATCTCACCTCGTGGGGTATCCTTGATCCTGAGGAAGGTGAGAGCTCAGCCTAAAACTACACGGGGGGGACTTGTTAATGATCTCAAGGCAGCTGGGACCACAGTCACCAAGAAAACCATTGGTAACACATTACGCCATAATGGATTAAAATCCTGCAGTGCCCGCAAGGTCCCCCTGCTCAAGAAGGCACATGTACAGGCCCGTCTGAAGTTTGCAAATGAACATCTGGATGATTCTGAGAGTGATTGGGAGAAGGTGCTGTGGTCAGATGAGACTAAAATTGAGCTCTTTGGCATTAACTCAACTCGCCGTGTTTGGAGGAAGAGAAATGCTGCCTATGACCCAAAGAACACCGTCCCCACTGTCAAGCATGGAGGTAGAAACATTATGTTTTGGTGGTGTTTCTCTGCTAAGGGCACAGGACTACTTCACCGCATCAATGGGAGAAAGGATGGAGCATTGTACCGTCAAATCCTGAGTGACAACCTCCTTCCCTCCACCAGGACATTAAAAATGGCTCGTGGCTGGGTCTTCCAGCACGACAATGACCCGAAACATACAGCCAAGGCAACAAAGGAGTGGCTCAAAAAGAAGCACAATAAGGTCATGGAGTGGCCTAGCCAGTCTCCAGACCTTAATTCCATCGAAAACCTATGGAGGGAGCTGAAGATCCGAGTTGCCAAGCGACAGCATCGAAATCTTAATGATTTACAGATGATCTGCAAAGAGGAGTGGGCCAAAATTCCATCTAACATGTGTGCAAACCTCATCATCAACTACAAAAAGCGTCTGACTGCTGTGCTTGCCAACAAGGGTTTTGCCACCAAGTATTAAGTCTTGTTTGCCAAAGGGATCAAATACTTATTTCTCTGTGCACAATGCAAATAAATATATATAATTTTGACTATGTGATTTTCTGTTGTTTTTTTTAATATAATCTATTTCTCACTGGTAAAATTAACCTAGCCTAAAAATTCTAGACTGTTCATGTCTTTGACAGTGGGCAAACTTACAAAATCAGCAAGGGATCAAATACTTATTTCCTTCACTGTATAGGGCCGTACAAGGTCATTGAGGTCAATAACCCTGTCTCCTTCCGGCTGGAGTTACCCCCATCTTTTCAAATACACAACGTGTTCCATGCCTCCCTCCTTAAAGTCCCGGACCGAACACAGTTCAGGGAGCCGGGCTCCTAGCGTCATACTTATGTACGACGCTAGGAGTCCCTGTCTCGCTGCAGGACAACTGTCCCGTACTGTAATCATGTTTTCAGTACGGGACAGTAGTTTCACGGAGAGGCAGGGACTCCTAGCGTCGTACATAACTATGATGCTAGGAGCCCGGCTCCCTGCACTGTGTTCGGTACGGGACCTGTGGCCGAAATACGTTCCGTCCATTACGGACGTAACATGGTCGTGTGATCCCAGCCTTATAGTAGTTATATTATTGCATATAGGAGCAGTATTATAGTAGTTATATTTTTGTATATAGGGGCAGTTTTATAGTAGTATAATTGATGTCTCTTCTGCAGGGTATTTATGAGTTTTTGAGGAATCAGTCCAACTTCATTACATCTGGTGGGACTTGGTTAGGTTTTAGGAGAGAGTTGCATACAGCAATTCACCAATGATGTGAGAGCTCAAGGTTTTGTTTGTGTCCCGCTGGTTCATCCTCTCTCTTCTCAATGGGCTATTCATATATGCTTAAGACATCCATGCCGCTGAAGGCCATTTCTCCGACCTTTTCCTTTTCCTCATACCTCCTTCTCCTCCTCCTCTCTGTTATATAATTTGTTTGTCTTTATATGCAATTCTTTTGCGGTTGTTATAAAAATAAAAAAATGGCAATAAAAATTTGAATTTGAAAATTTCCATAAATCATTTCAAGGTTTCACTTTAAAAGATCTATACTAGTAATTCTTGCCTACTATGACTTTTCAACATGCTCCGTGTAAAGAAATCCGTGATCACATCCATCTTGCAAAAGTGTCTCTTAACACAGCTCCAAAATAAAGCATACAACGTTTCGACCCACGCAGGAGTCTTTGTCAGGCATACTTTCATACTACATTCATGTTAATATATTCTAGCATCGATACAAAAAGATTTCGACTTCAAAAAAAGTTTCTTTTAAAATGTGATTGGAAATAATTTGACATTGATTACGGGGAGAAATTGATTAATTTTTTTTCTTTCCTCCCTTTTTGTCCTAGCCTGTAAACAATGTCCGGATTGTCTCCGGGCAGAATGATGCCCCATCAGGCAGCAGGTATTATTAGCTTCTCCGACAGATGTAAGGCCATTGTGTCCGTAGATCTCATCTTCTGAAATGTCCGCACCGGAAGCAAATCACTCTTCAACGCTAAGCAACTATGACAGAATTCCTTAATCGTACCCATGTTTCTTAGAAAAAAAAATAATGAACATATCCTCCAGAAAGTTGAGCAGCTATGACAGCCCTGGTTTTGATCTTTGTAAAACTTTTTTTTATTTGACTTTTATTTTGGCTCATTGCAGCAGATGCCTCTGAGGAACATTTTCTGAAAAGAGCAAATCTAACGTCCCACTGCAGGGGAAGAAAAGCAAGGCTGGTATCACAGAACTGATCTTTTGTGGTCCAGTGTTTTAGCCTCGAAAGGATTCCTGAAAGGAATAACATGTAAAATGAAGAAGAATAAAATAAAAAAGGAAAATATACAGTTATAAACTTTGAGGGAAATAATATACATGTTATTTATACTCTGAAGGGATCACAATTGGGCAATTCTACAATGGAGAAGAATTTGAGTGTAATTATTGATAATGAACTAAATTATAGCACTCAATGCCAGTCTGCAGCATCGAAAGCCAAGAAGATATTTTCTTGTATTAGGAAAGGCATGGCTTCCAATTGTGCTTTATAAAGGGTAAAAAAATACTTTCTTCTCTAGAAGCTAATACAAGAAAACATCTTCTTGGCTTTTGATACTGCAGACTGGCATTGAGTGCTATAATTGAGTGCTATAAATGAGTTTATTATGCGGTCCAGTTTTTGGCACCAGTGCATAAAAAAAAGATATCAGCGAGCTGGAGAGAGTTAAAACAAGTGCAACCTAATTAATCTGAAGTATATAAGATCTCAATTATAAAGCAACGGTGTTTAAACTAAATGGATTTACTCTAGGGAAGAGGGGAAATATATTTTCATATAAATATGTAAATGACTCCTATAAAAACCAATGCAATGTTATTCTTTTGTGGACCCCACAGAAAAACCACAGAGTCACTACTTATTGTTAAAGCAAGTCCAAGTTCCTCACAAGGTTGGAAATCATTTGTTTACTGTCCGATCCATAATGGCTTAAAGTGCGGAGAGATATAAGAAAGGGATAGACATCTTCCTTGAGAAACGCAATATACAGAGTAACTGGTATCAATGTCGAATCAATATTGGAGCCTCCATTGCATTGAATGTGGCAAATATGGCTCCATAACAGAAAATACTGCTCATCGCTACTTGCAGGTCTTCTCTACAATCATCTACTACTATCTCAGTTCTCCATCACGGCAGGTCTACATAGGTTGGATTCTTCCTGTCTGGTGCACCATTTCATCTCCATCACCTTCATAAATTCAACATGGAAATCGAACATCTTCATTTGGGGCTGAAAGATTTTTTTTGATAATTTTTTTTATGTCTGACCAACTTAAATGGGGTGCCCAGGCACGGACAACAATAGGTCATCAGTACATGATCAGTGGGGGTCCGACACCCGGGTCCTGCATGATCAGCTACTCCAGAAGTTATGCAGGGTATGCAGTATTTGGAGTCGGAAGCAGATCGCTCCGACCACTGCATAGCGGCCGTGCTGCAGAACAGCAACTTTGCTCCTATTCACATGACTAAAAGCAGAGCTGCAGTACTGCAGCTCAGCCGCTTTTCCGTGAATGGAGCCATGGCCGGCCTTAGCTATGTTCGACCAGTGCGGTTGCACATGGCGCCAGGCGCCACAGGGCAAGAGGGGCGCCAGCGGGTGTGTGTATCCCCGCGCCGTTGCAACTACCAGCGGGGATACACACACTAACTGCAGTCGCCTTTCCACCCGGGCGCTTCTTCACTTAGTGGACGTCGCTACCGCTGTAGCAGCCATAGCGGCTAGCTGCTAGCCGTGACACAGAGCATGAGGGCGGTGGCGCCGCTAGATTGGAGATATCTCCCTGCTCTGCTAGATATCTCCCTGCTCTGCTGTCTACTAGCGCCACTGTAGCTTCCTGAAGGAGCGGAATCCCTGTGTTCCCGGGGATTCCGCTCCTGGAGCGCTGCTTGATGTTTCTGTCCATATATGGACAGTGACATCAAGCAGTGCTCCAGGAGCGGAATACCCGGCCACACGGGGATTCCGCTCCTTCAGGGAGCTACAGTGGCGCAATCTACAGGGGGGCACTATAGCAGAGCAGGGAAGTATCTCCCTGCTCTGCTTTCTACTAGCGCCACTGTAGCTCCCTGAAGGAGCGGAATCCCCGTGTGACCGGGGATTCCGCTTCAGGAGTTTTCCCTTATGTCACTGTCCAAATATGGACAGAGGCATCAAGCAGCGCTCCAGGAGTGGAATCCCCGCCAACATGGGGATTCCGCTCCTTCAGGGAGCTACAGCGGCGCTATCTATACTGGAAGGGGGGTGGGGTTGCTATCTACAGGGGGGCACTATAGCAGAGCAGGGAGGTATCTCCCTGCTCTGCTGTCTACTAGCGCCACTGTAGCTCCCTGAAGGAGCGGAATCCCCGTGTGGCCGGGGATGCCGCTCCTGTAGCGCTTCTTGATGTTTCTGTCCATATATGGACAGTGACATCAGGGGAAACTTCTGAAGCGGAATCCCCGGTCACAGCATTGCAGACTCTATGACCGGGGATTCCACTCCAGGAGAAGCCAATGACGTCATGGACACAGACGACAGGAGCTTCTCCTGGAGTGGAATCGACGGTCATAGCGTCTGCAACGCTGTGACCGGGGATTCCGCTTCAGGAGTTTTCCCTCATGTCACTGTCCATATATGGACAGAGGCATCAAGCAGCGCTCCAGGAGTGAAATCCCCCGGCCACACGGGGATTCCGCTCCTTCAGGGAGCAACAGTGGCGTTATCTTTACTGGAAGGGGGGGGGGTGCTATCTACAGGGGTGCTGTGGGCTGTGTGGCACTACCTACAAAGGCACAACTGTGCAGGAGCACACAAAATACCCAGCTTTCCCGGGTATAAAAAAAAAAGTGTGGAAATAAACTAAGATATAACTTTTATTTAATCTAGCTAAAAGGATTAATCCTTTACTGAGACTAAATAAAAGTTATATCTTAGTTTATTTCGACACATTTATTTGATAGCTGGGAAAGCTGGGTATTTTGTGTGCTCCTGCACAGTTGTCCTTTTTTGAATGTCCATTGCCCGCCAGCTATCAGGGTCATTTCGTAGTCCTTGCACTACCTACAACGGGGCTGTGGGCTGTGTGGCACTACCTACCAGGGGGCTGTGGGCTGTGTGGCACTACCTACCAGGGGGCTGTGGGCTGTGTGGCACTACCAACCAGGGGGCTGTGGGCTGTGTGGCACTCCCTACCAGGGGTCTTTGCGGCACTCCCTACAGGGGGCTGTGCGGCCCTCCCTACAGGGGGCTTTGCGGCCCTCCCTACAGGGGGCAGTGCGGCCCACTCTACAGGGGGCTGTGTGGGGCTACCTACAAGGGGGCTGTGTGGGGCTACCTACAAGGGGGCTGTGTGGCGCTACCTACAAGGGGGCTGTGTGGCGCTACCTACAAGGGGGCTGTGTGGCGCTACGTACAAATGGGCTGTCTGGCGCTACCTACAAGGGGGCTGCCTGACGCTACCTACAAGGGGGCTGTCTGGTGCTACCCACAAGGGGGCTGTCAGGCGCTACCCACAAGGGGCTGTGTGGCGCTACCCACAAGGGGCTGTGTGGCGCTACCCACAAGGGGCTCTCTGGCGCTACCTACAAGGGGGCTGCCTGGCGCTACCTACAAGGGGGCTGTCTGGCGCTACCCACAAGGGGGCTGTCTGGCACTACCTACAAGGGGCTGTGTGGCGCTACTCACAAGGCGCTGTGTGGCGCTACCTATAAGGGGCTGTGTGGCACTACCTACAGGGGGAATCTGTGAGTGGGGGGCTGATGGTCATTTTACTGTGAATGGTGGGCTAATGGTCATTTTACTGTAAGTGGGGGGTTGATGGTCATTTTACTGTGAGTGGGGGGCTGATGGTCTTCAAGTGGTTTCCACCTCTGACCTCCAATTGAAATTAATAGGAGGCAGAAAATACCTGCGGCGCCCGTTGGAGTTTTTTTTTTTTCCAGCGTCTTTTGCATTCATTTCAACAGCTTAAGAAAAACAAAAAAAAGCTCACCCAACGCTGTCAGTTGCTGAAGGAATTTTGAGGCCGATTTTTTTTTTGCCTTACAACCCTACGAGTGTAGTGCTTGTTCTTAGCCGTTTTCTGTTTTTCTCAAAACAATTCTTGGTAGGGGGGCTCTGAGGAATTTTTTTTTTTCCATTGCTGCCTCGAGTCCGAAAAGTTTGGGAAATTCTGTACTAGGCTACAGGGTTCCGTCATGGAGCAGCTCAGTTCGTCATGGGAACGGGGCCTAGGTGAGTACAATTTTTGTTTGGGGGAACTGTCTACAAGGGGGAGGTGGGGGGCTGTATGGCACGATCTACAAGGGGGAGGTGGGGGACTGTATGGCACGATCTACAAGGGGGAGGTGGGGAGCTGTATGGCACTGTCTACAAGGGGAAGGTGGGGGACTGTATGGCACTGTCTACAAGGGGAAGGTGGGGGACTGTATGGCACTGTCTACAAGGGGGAGGTGGGGGGCTGTATGGCACTGTCTACAAGGGGGAGGTGGGCGACTGTATGGCACTGTCTACAAGGGGGAGGTGGGGGGCTGTATGACACTGTCTACAAGGGGGAGGTGGGGGGCTGTATGGCACTGTCTACAAGGGGGAGGTGGGGGACTGTATGGCACTGTCTACAAGGGGAAGGTGGGGGACTGTATGGCACTGTCTACAAGGGGGAGGTGGGGGGCTGTATGGCACTGTCTACAAGGGGGAGGTGGGGGGCTGTATGGCACGATCTACAAAAAGGAGGTGGGGAATTATGGCCGTCTACAGGGAGGCTGTATGGCAAAATCTACAGGGGGCACTATACTGTGTGGGGGCCACTAAGCGGACATTATACTGTGTAGGGGTACTACAGATGGCATAATACTGTGGGCACAATTAGAGGACAAAATACTGTGTCCTTGAAGGGGTTGTAATATATTATATTAAATATTATTATTATACTGTATGGGGGCACTAAAGGGGCATTATAATTTTTTTATGGCCCATTTTTTTTTAATGATGGGGTGGGGTGCCGAATGATCATTTCGCACAGGGCGCCATCTATCCTAGGGCCGGCCCTGATCGGAGCCATCTGCTTCCGGCATGGAAATCCGGTGCCCGGAGGCAGCCAGAGCAGCTGATCGGTCCGAGGTCCTGGTGTTGAACTCCCACCGATCCTGTGGATAGGTCCTCGGTTGTCCGTGCCTGGACAACCCCTTCAGGACCATTCTCACTGTGCCGAATGAAAAAGACTCAGACAAGATCCTTTGCCATACCTGAATGTTGCCTTCAAGATGATTAGTTCTGATGCCTTCTTATCTTTCTTACTGTCCTATCTAACCAGCACTTTCATGCATTGCATTAAATTACATTACCTCATAGTATTATTTTTTCATGATCTTTAAGGTAAAACATGATTTTATTTATCCCAGCTTCCACATGGTATCAATTTCCAATTTTTGTTTTTCCACTAATAAGAGATAAAAAAAAAATGTGTAATTGAACTCTCGTTTCATGTATCCATTAAAAGTTGCCATGAAAATGAATAATTGCTTTCTTGTGACCTCTTATCTTCTTTCTGCAGATACCGGGAAGTAATTATATGCAGGTAGTATACCCCCCACCCTCCCCATATATAATTTCCATAACTACTGATATATATTGTGGAATAATTGGTTTGGTATTCCAAAGAAAAATATTTGTGAAATTAGCAATTCATTTTACTGTCTGCCTGGATTTGGTTAAAGTTTTTGTGGATAATGGTCAACAATAAGCTTCAAAGTATCGTACAAGACAAGACCTGAGCGAGCGGTCGGGTGTGATGGTCCTGGTCAGATTATCTAGGTACAGACGTTTCCACCGTAAACTTTTCATGAATTGCAAATAGTTCTACAATTTGTCATGATACCAATTCAATACAATTTCCAGTAAAAAAAAAAGTATACGTTAATAAATATAAGTAACATGGGAGTCTATGGGCGCAGGATGGCCAAGGGATGGCATCCATTGGAGGTATACATCTTTGTTTACATGCTTGTTTAACATCTCGTGCCATACGTCTCGCGATATGTTGGGTTTTGAGATAAGTTATGGAAGGACACATCTGTATTCTCCTGAGGCTCTGCTGCCCCATGGGTTTCTCTTTTTACTATCTTTTCTTCCTTTTCTCATTATTCACCCTACTTTGGTTCTTTCCCTCTGTTCTTTCCCTTCAGTAGTTTTCAATAGGTGTCGTACTCCTAAGGCCAGTCCTACTTCTGACCAGTGGTGGAGTAATATAATCTTGGGCCCTGGACTGTACATAAACTATGACCCCCTTCCCCCACACACAACACATTAGATGAATGTTGGCTGAACCCGCTGATTTCGACATCACCGACCATCTGAAAATCGGAAGCAGAACCCTTACAAGCAACTGCCCATTGATTTTAATTGGAAAAACGGCGTAAAAAAACGCCTCGTAAAAAGAAGTGTATGTTACTTCTTGAGCCGTTTTTGGAGCCGTTTTTCATTGACTCCAAAATCGGCTGTAAAAAACGCTGCAAAAAACGCGTATTTCTTCAAAAATGTTTGAAAATCGGGGGCTGTTTTCCCTTGAATACAGCTCCGTATTTTCAGCCATTTTTTGTTAAGCGTGTGAACATACCCTAAGAGCCACATCATGATTGCATAAAACAATACACAACAATACAAAAACAAATATTACCAGAATACAGTGATAGTGATAGATACCAGTCCTACACAGGCGCTTTGGAGACCATATAAGTCATTACAGTATAGTTACAGCACTGACTCACAGGTGACGTCTTCTCTTATTTTATTTGTTTACTTTTCTTTATCATCCGGCCAAGATCTCCATGTCGTCTTCTCCTGGCTACGACTTGTCTCTGCAGAATTTGATACACAGACATCTTTGGTCCCTTGCTTTTTCATCACCATCCCCACCTATTCCCCATCTCTGCACAAACTCACATCCATAGTAACCAAAACAGTAATAATACCACACTTGGTGCCCCCACACAGTAATAGTACCCCTAGTATCCTTTGTGCCCCCAATAGGCCCCAATAGGCCCCACACAGTAAGTATTTATTTTAGTCCACCGACACATTAATTATATCCCCTTTAGACCACACCCAGTGATAGTGTTGCCTTTAGTGCCCCAACAGAGTATTAGTGTCACACTTTTATGCCCCCACAGTAATAATGCCCCCTTTGCACTATTAACCCTTTTATGCCCACTCAGTAATAATGCCATCTTTTATAACTCCTTACAGCAGTGCCCCCCATTAGTAGTGTCCCATTTGCACCCTTGAAAAAAACAACAACAGCTCACTGAGCCCCGTATAGCCCTTTCCACAACAAGGGTCTTCGCTGGGATGCTGATATAATCAGCGTGCTCCCTGCGTCTAGTGGGCAACATATCTAAACAAGTCTGTGGCATACAAGAGTAAAGTGGTCCAAGGAAGGACAACCTGTGTACCGGAGACATGGTCATGGGTGCTGAAGACTCATTGATGCATGTGGGGAACGAAGGCTAGTCCGTCTGGTCCGATCCCGCAGAAGAAATACCGTAGAACAAATTGCTGTAAAAGTTACTGCTGGCTATGATAGAAAGATGTCAGAACACGCAGAGCATCGCAGCTTCTGAGTTTGAAGTTGCATAGCCCCAATTCAATGCTGACAATCACTTGATTCAGGTGATTTTGATTCGGTCCTATTTATAATCTTGAGTTGCATTTCACACAAAAATGTTGAAATTTTTTTATTTTTCAATTTTCTTCCCTTTAATGTACTGATGTAAAATATGCACAATGGACCTGCTTTAAATTTGTAGCAAACTGTGTTATCCATTATCCCTAATCCTTTGTCCTTCCTTTAGAATGGGAAAGTCCCTACTAAGCTCTTTATTTTGTCCTAAACCTCTTAATAAGGCTGGATTTTAATGTCTGTTACATTACTATAAATCTATCGGCCTAAATCCCATAAATCAGTGGGAAATAAAACAAGTTGACTGTACGGTTATCACTTGCCCTACAATGTACTAATTACATCCAGGCTTTGTCAGTCAATTTATTTTGACCATTTCAAGCCTATAAAAAACAAAGTTACTTGTAGTAATCACTCATCTGATGAGGCTCTGAAATGCGTCAGCGCATCATTGAATGATAAGGGCTTTATTTAGATGATTGGATTGTATATTCTGTTTTTTTTTTTTATGCTGGTGTCCTGAATATTCCTCCGCCAGTGATTTAAGCTGACATCTGGTATGACAGTTTGCAGAATAACTTAAGGCCCCATACAATATAGAATGCTTGCAATGAGAAATTAATAAGATTCCCTATAAAGAATCAAGTGGATGAATGACTCTGGTAAATAATTCATTGTGTGGTATCTAAAGTACCGAGCTGTCAGATTCGATGAATCACGGTAGTTTTTGTTTAGTTTGCATTTAAAAAAAAATCCATTTTGTGAACGAAAGTTCTACAAAGTTTCAGGTCCTTGTTTTTAATGAAAACTGAGAGCAGGTTAAGGCATTCACACGAGAGAAAATGTATCCCGAAAATTAAAAAAAAATAAACCTCGAAAGTGAGAGAGTAGTATTCTTACATGAAGCCTTATAATTTCCTCTCCAGACGATTCTGAGTTACCCGAGTCTTCTACATGGAAGACCGATGATGGATGGAGACCACTAATGGCTGCCATTGCAGTGAAGACACTCTACAAAGACCCTTACAGCAGGAAAGGGCAGAATCTGTTTGGAAATTCAAACTGGGGACGTGGGCCATAGCTCCAGTCTGTTGACCTGGAAGGCTGTTGTGTCTGTGGTCGCTGACCGCCGGTAGCCGCGACCGTGGGACACTAGGAACTAGTCGGCATCTCCCTCCTAGGAGACACCGACTCTCGTGGCTACTTTCTCCTGGTTCTAGGATGCATGTCCCCGGCCTTAAAAGGCCATCGCACGAACCAACCAAAATATTCCCTAACCAATCCCTTTACTTCCTGAACTATATAAAGGATTCTGCCTTTCCACTCCTTTCCTGAGCATTGTTGTTATATTCCCTTGTTAGACTTGCAAATGGTCCCTTAGCTGTTATCCTGCTCCCAGTGTTCCTTTATCCAACTACCTGTATCCCGTAACTGTGCTTGTTCCTGAGTTGAATCTAGTGTTGAAGTCGTGATGTTATCTGTCACGTTCCTTGCCATCTGCCACGTCTGGTGTCTTCTGCCACGCCTGGTATCATCTGCCAGGTCTGGTGACATCTGCCAGGTCTGGTATCATCTGCCGTGCCAAGCATCACCTGTGCCACATGTCTACTACTCTGAGCATCTGCCTGAACATCCTCCCAGGTACTCATACCCTAAAGACTGTTATTGACTGTAGCTGGCCAACTGCTACTCTGTTACGGCGGAGCGGCCTAGTGGGTCCACATACCCCACAGGTGTGACAAAGGCCATATGATCCTGGGTTTTTCATTTTTCTGGTGCTAGAATGTTGTCCAGTCAGGTTCTGACTACTTTTGTACTGTCTCTCCCTGAGTTACAGTACTCAATGTCCGGCTCAGTCTCTGTTAACCACTCAATAAATTCATCAGGTGATTCCCTGTCTCACCTGCGATCTGGTCCAGCCTTGTGGATTCAATCACTGGCGGTCCTCTCAAAGAGATAGCATTAAAAAAAAAAAAAACTGCCACCACTGTTCCCTCTATTATATCAGGGACTAAAATTGCAACTCTCTGTCAGGCTGCTACCACGCCCTGTTTCTAGCACGTCACTGACTCCCATTGGCACCAACTATTACTCTTATCTAGGCAGGAGCCCCTCCCAGAATCATGACGGAGCGCAATCATTCGGCATCCAACAGAGGTTGAGCACATGAACAAAACAGATGTCACAGATGGAAAAAATCTGAAACAAACATGACGCTGTTGCGATACCACAAAATTAAATAAATCTATACGTTTACGGCAGGGAATTTGGGATTACTGTTGCTGGTCTTGGGCCAGCACTGAATTATATAGGGAGGCCGTTTTATACCTATAAGATGTGACACTCGTGATTATATGTTCAGTCTTGAGGTGAATCTGAAAATATTCTTCTTTTACTGAACCTTACAAAAGCATGAGTTTCATGATCACAAATATAACAGCTCGGGCCAATTCTTAATCCCGAAGGACCACATTATAAGATAACTCCTTCTTAAGAAACAGATGGTAGAGCCGGTGACACAGTGAGGCTGGGTTCACACGACCTATTTTCAGGCGTAAACGAGGCGTATTATGCCTCGTTTTACGCCTGAAAATAGGGCTACAATACGTCGGCAAACATCTGCCCATTCATTTGAATGGGTTTGCCGACGTATTGTGCAGACGACCTGTAATTTACGCGTCGTCGTTTGACAGCTGTCAAACGACGACACGTAAATTGACTGCTTCGGCAAAGAAGTGCAGGGCACTTCTTTGCCATGTAATTTGAGCCGTTCTTCATTGAACTCAATGAAGAGCAGCTCAAGATATACGAGCGTCACAGACGCCTCGTATATTACGAGGAGGAGCATTTACGGCTGAAACGACGCAGCTGTTTTCTCCTGAAAACAGGCTGTCATTTCAGCCGTAAATGACAGCTAGCGTGTGAACATACCCTCAGGTTGATTGACACAGTTACGTTGAATCCAGTAGACTTGATCTGATTTCTCAGGAACCTGGAATTCCAAATCCAAGTTATAATTAAAGCACAAATGTTGATTCCATGCCCATCATCATGTCATACGGACATGTCAGATTGTATATTGCACGCAACCATCTTCTAGTTGAAAAGATTTTATAATTAGCTTTGCAAGCAAGTGGACAGCGGACCAACAAAATACATCTCGCACTACTGACGATTGATTGTCCTCTACCTTCATTCACCCCACATTCCCCAACAAATACTCTACACTGTGACTTGGATTTTAATTGAACCATAAATGATAAACTATATGAGTTTCCGGACATCGCAACCACCCAAAATTACAATATTAACAATCGTCAAAGAAGAGGGCAATATACAAAGGATATAAGGGAATTTAAAATCCACTAGAGAAGAATCTGGTCTAGATCAAGGATGGTCTTTATAAAGACAGAGTTTTTACATTTCAGCAAATCTGTCCGCACCCATCGATCAAACCAATTTTGATTGCACGATCAATCCAAATTAACCCCAGACTTCACCACCAAGTATTAACTCTGGTGTCATGGATCATGACCCTACCAGAACCCTAAATTGTATGACTTTTACATACTTTAATAAGGGTGACCTGTGATGTCTACCCGTCCACTCCATGTGATCGATATCTTTAACCCCTTAATGACATGTCAGGTATATGTACGTGACAGCCGTTAAAGGGAAGTATGGTGTGGGCTCACGGGCTGAGCGCGCTCATAACTCAGCGGGTGATGGAAGTGTTATACAGCCGATACCTCACTGCAACTGGTGTAATCAAAGATTACTTTGATTCCACCCGTTTAACACCTTAAATGCGACCGCGGCATTTAAATTGTTAGAATCAGGGGGGCACCCCCTCAAACACGCCAGCAACGGGATCGACCGGGGACGATGGTTGTCATGGTAGACTGGAGGCCTAATGAAGGCCCTCAGGTATGCCATTTTTGTACTCCGGCAGGGCTTCAAAGGAGACTGTCAGTATCATGATATACTGCAATACATTAGTATTGCAGTATATCATGCAAGCGATCCAACGATAAAAAGAATTAAACAACAGTTAAATAAAGTTTTCTTATAATGTTCCAATTAAAATATTAAAAGTTCAAAAAAAAAACCTTTTCCCATTTTTTCCCTAAAAATAAAAGTTAACATAACTGTTATCGCCGTGTCCGTAAAAGTCCAAACTATCAGAGTATAGTGTTGTTTAACCTGCTCAGTGAGCGCCATAAATATATATATATGTATATAAAACACGCAAATTGCTGTTTTTTGGTCACCTTAGCGCTCAAAAAAAGAATATGGCGACACAAAAGATTTTTTTTTTAGCAAATAGTTTTATTTTTTTTAAAGTGGTAAAACATAAAACAAAACATATAAATTTGGTATCGCCGTAATCGTATCAACCTGTAGAATAAGGTGAATATGTTGTTTTTACCACCTGATGAACACCGTAAAAAGAAACCCCCCCCCCCAAAAAAAAATGGCGCAATCGCTGTTTTTTGCCCATTTCACACCACAAATATTTTGTTTTTCAGCTTCCCGGTACATTATGTGGTACAATAAAGGGTGTCATGAAATACTACAACTTGTCCCACAAAAAACAAGCCCTCATATGTCTATGTCGACGAAGAAATAAAAAAATTATGGCTTTTGGAAGGCGGGGAGGAAAAAACTAAAATGAAAAAAACTCAAATTAGCCGTGTCCTTAAGGGGTTATGGACCCTCCCTAGTTGGAATAAACTAATATTGACATTTTTATTTTGAATAAGAGAAGATAGATGGAGAAGTTTATGCCTCAAATGTATTGGCCTCCACAAAACTACAGCGCCATCTACCCACCCACCCGCTACAGCACTCATCTACCCACCCACCCTCTACAGCACCCATCTACCCACCATCCTCTACAGCGCCATCTACCCACCCACCCTCTACAGCATCCATCTACCCACCCTCTACAGCACCCATCTACCCACCCACCCTCTACAGCACCCATCTACCCACCATCCTCTACAGCGCCACCTACCCACCCACCCTCTACAGCATCCATCTACCCACCCTCTACAGCGCCCATCTACCCACCCATCCTCTACAGCACCATCTACCCACCATCCTCTACAGCGCCATCTACCCACCCACCCTCTACAGCACTCATCTACCCACCCACCCACCCTCTACAGCGCCCATCTACACACCCATCCTCTACAGCGCCCATCTACCCACCATCCTCTACAGCGCCATCTACCCACCCACCCTCTACTGCACCCATCTACCCACCATCCTCTACAGCGCCATCTAGCCACCCACCCTCTACAGCACCCATCTACCCACCATCCTCTACAGCGCCATCTACCCACCCATCCTCTACAGCTCCATCTACCCACCATCCTCTACAGCGCCATCTACCCACCCACCCTCTACAGCACTAATCTACCCACCCACCCTCTACAGCGCCCATCTACCCACCCATCCTCTACAGCGCCCATCTACCCACCATCCTCTACAGCGCCATCTATCCACCCACACCCCGGATTATAAAATGGACACTGCCCTCTTCCTCCTTGCCTAAACGTTGTTGTGTCTGCCCATTTTATTTTATTCTGTATCCCATATCCAGTAATTGTGTTTGTTCCAGTACAAAGGCTAGTGTCGGAGTCGAGTTCATCAAGTGTGCCAAGTGTCATCTGTGCCAAGTGTCATCTGTGCCAGGTGTCATCTGTGCCAGGTGTCATCTGTGCCAGGTGTCTGCCACGCCAAGTGTCTGCCAAATCTTCTATCTAGGTACTCTTGTCCTACAGACTTTCATTGACTGTTGTTTGGCCGGCAGCTACTCAGCTACGGCGGAGCGGCCTAGTGGGTCCACATACCCCACAGCCGTGACATCATAGTCCATGTCTCGTCCTGCCAGCTCCCTCCGCAATGAATCTCGGCCAGCCGTCGTCCGGCCAATCAATAGTGCAATCTATAAAATGGCTATGCACTGGTCTCAGTGTCAAATACAAAGTGTTAGACCCCAGCTATGCTGGTTTGTTCCAGTGATTCCCTTCCTTGTATTTGACTCCTGGGGTGTTTTACTTCTCTTCTGCTTTTGTCCCATTGTACCTCATACTCGACTCTGCTACATTGAACCTTGATATTGAACCTTGACTCTTCTCACTAAACTCCTGAACTACCCACTACTGTAGTGCATACCCACCTCTGCTACATCACAGGTAGAATAGTGCCACATGCAGCGTTATTCTCCCCGTCTTATCTGGTGCGACTGTTGATGGAGCTTCTGACTGCAGTGTGAACATAGCCTTACTTTTCAGCAACTATGATTGGCCAACCATGTAATACGTGGATGGGTCTCGAGTCCACTAAAGCAAGAGCCTCTAAGTGGCTCCTTGTGGAGAGAGATCCTGAGCGGAGGACCCCCCTCTATGATGTCCGTGCGTCCTAATTGGGTGTATGGAAGGGGGTGTCTTAATAACAATGGGCACAAAGTCATTATCGCAAGATTAGATTTATATCTTACAATATAAAATAAATCAACAGCCTGTACAGTACATTGATATCGTGTCCATCAAGCATTTTTTTTTAAACATTCGGCTTTCCAGCTATGAATCTGCCTAATAAATAATAAAATATTGCATTTCACCCTTTCTGAGCCGCAAAGGGTCATGATTCAAACGGGCTCCTGCTGGGGCACAGATGGTACAGCTGGTGGCACAGTCATGTTGATTGACGCTCTTGTTTTGAATCCAGGGCTCTTGATCTGACAGATTCCTAAGGAACCTGGAGTTCCAAGTTATAATTACTGCAACATTTTTATTCCGTTGCGATCATCAGGCAGTGCGGACATGTCAGATACTAATATGTTATAAAGGAAATATGTGACTATTGACTAATACACAAGGTTTTATAATAAGCTTCTTATGGAAGATGTTTCCTACACCGGATCTGTCATTGGGGTGAAATTTAGAACATTATTTTGGTAAATGTAGTTGTGGAAACAGCAAATCTGAGGTAAATTCAAAAACAGAATTTATTAGGCATAATAGTAAGATATATAAACGACGAAACTAGAATGTGACCGACAAGAAGTCCCATCACTGTCATATTCTCCTGATTCTTCTATAAACCCTCCTTCTGTTACTACATCATTTTTCATCCTCCAGATCATCTTTATTCTTCTCTCCTCTTTTTTTCATAGCATTCCCCTCTTCTCTTCTTTTTCTTTTCTATTTCTCTTCTTCTACTTCGTCTCCTCCTCCTCCTCCTCCTCCTATTTCTTCTTATCTTATTTCTTCTTCTCATCCTATTTCCTCTCCTTCTCCTTCTCTTCCTTCTTCTCATTCTATTTCTTCTTCGCATCCTCCTTCTCCTCTTCCTTCTTCTTCTCCTTCTTCTTCTCCTCTTTATTTTCCTCTTCCTTCTTCTTCTCCTCCTCCTCCTCCTTCTTCACCTCCTTCTTCTCCTCTTTCTATTCCTTCTTCTCCTTTTTCTTTTCCTCCTTCTTCTCATCCGCCTTCTTCTTCTCCTCCCTCTTGTCATCCTTCTTCTCATCCTTAAAGAGGCTCTGTCACCATATTCTCAAATCCCTATCTCCTATTGCATGTGATCGGCGCTGCAATGTAGATAACAGTAACGTTTTTGTTTTTTTTTAAAAACGTTCATTTTTGGCCAAGTTATGAGCTATTTTATATTTATGCAAATGAGCTTTGAAATGGACAATTGGGCGTTTTTTTTTCGTTATGTCCAACTGGGCGTGTATTGTGTTTTTAACTGGGCGTGTTTACGTGTATGACGCTGACCAATCACTGACCAGTCAGCGTCATACACTCCTCTCCATTCATTTACACAGCAGCGATGTGCAGCCACATAAACAGAGATTAACGTTAATCAAGTGTCCTGATAATGAATACACATGATCATCCAGTCTGGACGTCATGTGTATTCAGAATCCTGACACTTCTGACTCTTTTCTTTGAGATTTCCAGCAAGAGAAACGAAATCTCGTTTACCTCCGTAATCTCGCGAGATTTCCTTTCCCTTGCTGGAAATCTCACAGAAATCTCTCATCCTTCTTCTTCTCCTCCCTCTTGTCATCCTTCTTGTCATCCTTAATTCTTCTCATCCTTCTTCTTCTCCTCCTTCTTCTCATCCTTCTTCTTCTTCTCATCCTTCTTCTTCTTCTTCTTCTTCTTCTTCTTCTTCTTCTCATCCTTCTTCTTCTTCTTCCTCTCATCCTTCTTCTCCTCCCTCTTGTCATCCTTCTTCTTCTTCTCATCCTCCTTCTTCTTCTTCTCATCCTTCTTCTTCTTCCTCTCATCCTTCTTCTTCTCATCCTTCTTCTCATCCTTCTTCTTCTTCTCATCCTTCTTCTTCTTCTTCTCATCCTTCTTCTTCTTCTTCCTCTCATCCTTCTTTTTCTTCTCATCCTTCTTCTTCTCCTCCCTCTTGTCATCCTTCTTCTTCTCATCCTTCTTCTCATCCTTCTTCTTCTTCTTCTTCTTCTTCCTCTCATCCTTCTTTTTCTTCTCATCCTTCTTCTTCTCCTCCCTCTTGTCATCCTTCTTCTTCTCATCCTTCTTCTTCTTCTCATCCTTCTTCTTCTCCTCCTTCTTCCCATCCTTCTTCTCATCCTTCTTCTTCTCCTCCTTTTACTCATCCTTCTTCTTCTCATCCTTCTCCTCCTCATCCTCCTTCTATTTTTTTTTCTCATTCATCTTCATTATCCTTTTTTCTTTCTTTTCTCCATCATCTTCTACTTCTCCTGCTCCTTATTCTTCTCATATTCTTTTTCTTCTCTTTCCCCATCATCATCATCATCATCTCCTCCTAATTCTTTTTCTCCTCATTCTTCACTATCTTCTACTTCTGTGTAAAGGATCTGCCAGGCACAGCTTCGGGGTTAACGCCCATAGATAATCAGTCTGCACCTGCTTCTATGTCTGTGAGACTGACTCCATCTTCCACCACTCAGGGTGGCAGGCTTAGGAGTGGGAGAACCTATCACAGCCTGGCCAGACGGAGCTAGCTCCCGCCCTCTGTCTATTTATACCTGCCTTTCCTGTTCCTCCTTTGCTTGTGATTCTTCTCGTTTGGTTTCCTGGCCCTGCTGCAGCTTCTTGTACCATTGTCCTTGCTTCATATTGACCCCTTCATATTGGCTTGCTGACTACTCTTCTGCTCTGCGTTTGGTACCTCGTACACTCCTGGTTTGACTCGGCTTGTTTACTACTCTTCTGCTCTGCGTTTGGCACCTCGTACTCTCCTGGTTTGACTCGGCTTGTTCACTTCTCTTGTTGCTCACGGTGTTGCCGTGGGCAACTGCCCCTTCTCCCCCTAGCTCTGTATACCCTTGTCTGTTTGTCTGTCGTGCAATTATTGAGCGTAGGGACCGTCGCCCAGTTGTACCCCATTGCCTAGGGTGGGTTGTTGCAAGTAGGCAGGGACTGAGTGGTGGGTAGATTAGGGCTCACTTGCATGTCGCCCCACCCCCGTCATTACATAATCACAAGCCCATACCTAGTCTACCCTGGTCCCTGACACCACTATGGACCCCCTTGAGACAAATTCAGGGTCTCTCCCTACAGGTCCAGGCCCTGGCTCAGAGGGTCAACCAGCCTGATGCTACCATGGTAGTCCCCCTCACCTTGAACCCCACCTAAAGTTGCCCGACCGGTTCTCAGGGGACCGGAAGACTTTTCTCTCCTTTCGGGAGAATGGGCCTTCTCCTTAGCTCATGACGCCCCTGAACTTTCCTCCGTTGATCTTTTCTTTTCTGCTCTCGGACTCATTTATGACGAGACTGACAGGACTGCCTTTGCCGAGAGTCAGCTGGTGACCTTACGTCAGGGTAAGAGACCTGTTGAGGAGTATTGCTCTGACTTTAGGAAGTGGTGTGTAGCTTCTCGGTGGAATGACCCTGCCTAAAGGTGCCAGTTTAGGTTGGGTCTGTTGAACGCCCTGAAAGATCTGCTAGTTAGTTATCCCTCTTCTGACTCCCTAGACAAGGTTATGGCTTTAGCGGTACGACTTGACCGATGTCTCAAGGAACGACGACTTGAACGTCTTGATGTTTTCTCCTCTGACTCCCCCATGATGCCTCCTGAGGTTCCGTTGCTTCGTTCCTCCCCGGAAGACTCGGAGGTACCTATGCAACTCGGGGCCTCCGTGTCCCCCCAACAACATAGAGAATTCCGCAGGAAGAATGGTCTCTGCTTCTACTGTGGGGATGACAAGCATCAAGTGAACAACTGTCCTAAGCGTAAGAATGCAGCCGGAGAACTTCCGCGCCTAAGTGATCATCGGGGAGGTCACTTGGGCGCACAGGTATTTCCCGTAAATATGAAACGTAATAAAATCTTGCTTCCCTTTCAGGTCTCTTTTGGTAGTAGGTCTGCTACCGGCAGTGCCTTTGTGGATTCAGGGTCTTCTGCTAATACCATGTCTGTGGAATTTGCTATGTCTCTAGCTATGCCTTTGATTGATTTGCCTAAACCTGTCCCGGTAGTGGGTATCAACTCCACTCCTCTTGCTAATGGTTATTTTACACAGCATACCCCTGTTTTTGAACTCCTTGTTGGCTCCATGCATTTGGAGCAGTGCTCTGTACTGTTAAAGCAGGGATTATCGTCCGATTTGGTTTTAGGCCTTCCCTGGTTGCAGTTGCATAATCCCACGTTTAACTGGAATTCTGGGGACCTTACCAAGTGGGGTAATGAATGCTTGACGTCATGTTTTTCTGTTAATTCTATTTCTCCCCCTGAGGTGGTGAACACGCTACCTGAGTTTGTTCAGGACTTCGCCGATGTTTTCTCTAAGGAGGCCTCCGAAGTGTTACCTCCTCATAGAGAATATGATTGCGCAATCAATTTGGTACCAGGAGCTAAGCTCCCTAAGGGTAGGATATTTAATCTCTCTTGTCCCGAACGTGAAGCCATGAGAGAGTATATCCAGGAATAAGGAAGAAGAGAGGTGTGTGGATCCAGCGCTGTGTGGGGTTTAAAACGGAAGCGAGTTCCAAGTTTAATGGTCCTTGTTTAAAAGTTAGTCCAGTAGTATAGAGTCCAGGTGTGGAAATAAGCGGGGAGTGGTGTCCTCAGAGCCTACGCGTTTCGGACGCTTCTGCGTCCTTAGTCTTGGCTGTAGTGTCTGTTTGAATAGAGCGCGCTGTCAGGTTTATATCCTGGTTCCTGCGGTGCAGCTGATTCGTGATTGCGTTCCACGGTTTGTTGGTCATTTGGAACGCAAGCCGGAAATGGGAGTGTACTCGGCCAGACGTAATATTATTTTCATCTTACTTTCTTATATATGTTTGTGAATACTGTGTTTTATTTTGTAAATGTATTTCTAACTTAATAAGATTTTACGTTTTAGTTGGCATTACTGTATAGAGTGCAGTATCGATGACAGGAGGATCAGAGCGTCACGTCCCTCCTCGCGGCCGAGTAGCACGGGATTTCCATAGTCCATAGCAAAAAGTGGTGAAGTTGGTAAGTATTATATAAATATATGCAAATGCTGTTGAGATTACCTAAAGAGTTGGTTTGGAATATTGTATGAGTCGTAGTGTCTATAGTTGACTTGTAGGATAACATATCTCTACTAACTGTTGCTTTGTACTGTGGGTTGAAGATAATTGTGTATTTGTATTGAAAGCTGGCTTGTAGAGGATGTATAACCAGTATTCCCTAGTGTAGGGGAAATGACACAAAGGCGCTCAGTGTATACTAGTGAGGATATGGGGTCGGGGATGAGGAAAGTGCGGGTAGGACAACATCTGGAACAAAATATTGATATTAAAAGCATGAAAAATAACGAAAGGTGGGCTAAGTGATGTAAAAAGTGGTGTACATGACAATTAGCATATGTTATGCATGTACGGACTTCTGGTATGGGAGAAGGGGGTCTTGGAGAGACAAAATGTTGGCTCATTCTATGTGCATTAATATTGATTTTAGGTCATAAATGAAAAGGCTCGTGTAAATAGAGTGTTGCTAGTAGATTAAATCGATTATTGGTATTGAAACATTAAGTCTTTTCTTAGGTTGAGGCCGTCTGGATGTCTGGTTTTCAGTCTGTAAATCCAGTATGCCTCCCTAAGATGAGTTTTATGCTTTAAATCGCCTCCCCTTTTGGGAGGATGTATTTTTTCGATAGCATAGCAACGTAGATTTTTTGTGTTTCGGTTATGATGTACAATGAAATGTTTTGACGCGTTAGAGAAAAGACTTAATGTTTCAATACCAATAATCGATTTAATCTACTAGCAACACTCTATTTACACGAGCCTTTTCATTTATGACCTAAAATCAATATTAATGCACATAGAATGAGCCAACATTTTGTCTCTCCAAGACCCCCTTCTCCCATACCAGAAGTCCGTACATGCATAACATATGCTAATTGTCATGTACACCACTTTTTACATCACTTAGCCCACCTTTCGTTATTTTTCATGCTTTTAATATCAATATTTTGTTCCAGATGTTGTCCTACCCGCACTTTCCTCATCCCCGACCCCATATCCTCACTAGTATACACTGAGCGCCTTTGTGTCTTTTCCCCTACACTAGGGAATACTGGTTATACATCCTCTACAAGCCAGCTTTCAATACAAATACACAATTATCTTCAACCCACAGTACAAAGCAACAGTTAGTAGAGATATGTTATCCTACAAGTCAACTATAGACACTACGACTCATACAATATTCCAAACCAACTCTTTAGGTAATCTCAACAGCATTTGCATATATTTATATAATACTTACCAACTTCACCACTTTTTGCTATGGACTATGGAAATCCCGTGCTACTCGGCCGCGAGGAGGGACGTGACACTCTGATCCTCCTGTCATCGATACTGCACTCTATACAGTAATGCCAACTAAAACGTAAAATCTTATTAAGTTAGAAATACATTTACAAAATAAAACACAGTATTCACAAACATATATAAGAAAGTAAGATGAAAATAATATTACGTCTGGCCGAGTACACTCCCATTTCCGGCTTGCGTTCCAAATGACCAACAAACCGTGGAACGCAATCACGAATCAGCTGCACCGCAGGAACCAGGATATAAACCTGACAGCGCGCTCTATTCAAACAGACACTACAGCCAAGACTAAGGACGCAGAAGCGTCCGAAACGCGTAGGCTCTGAGGACACCACTCCCCGCTTATTTCCACACCTGGACTCTATACTACTGGACTAACTTTTAAACAAGGACCATTAAACTTGGAACTCGCTTCCGTTTTAAACCCCACACAGCGCTGGATCCACACACCTCTCTTCTTCCTTGCTTCAGACCGTGTGCCGACACGAGGATCCGGGCGCTACTCGTGACACAAACCTACAGTGTCAGGTGAGCTGGAGGATTCCTCCCCCCTCTTTTCTTATTTTTGTTACTATATCCAGGAATGCCTGGCCAAGGGTTACATTCGCCCCTCTACTTCTCCAGTAGGTGCTGGCTTCTTCTTCGTAGGGAAGAAGGATGGTGGTTTTAGGCCATGCATTGACTACCAAAGCTTGAATAAGGTCACTGTAAGGAACCAGTATCCCCTTCCTCTGATTCCTGATCTCTTTAATCAGGTTCAGGGGGCCCAATGGTTCTCTAAGTTTGATCTACGGGGGGCGTATAACCTTATCCGCATCAAAGAGGGGGATGAGTGGAAGACTGCGTTTAACACGCCCGAAGGTCATTTCGAATACCTCGTCACGCCCTTTGGATTGTGTAATGCTCCCGCGGTCTTCCAGAATTTCATAAATGAGATTTTAAGAGACTACCTGTGGTTATTTCTTGTAGTGTACCTTGATGACATACTTGTGTTTTCCAAGGACTGGTCCTCCCACATTGAGCATGTCAGGAAGGTGCTCCAGGTCCTTCGAGAAAACAAACTGTTTGCAAAGACCGAAAAATGTGTGTTTGGGGTGCAGGAGATACCATTTTTGGGCCAAATCCTCACTCCTCATGAATTCCGCATGTACCCCGCCAAGGTCCAGGCTGTGGCGGAATGGGTCCAACCTGCCTCCCTGAAGGCGTTACAGTGCTTCCTGGGGTTCGCTAATTATTACAGGAGGTTTATTGCTAACTTCTCGGTCATCGCTAAGCCTCTTACGGATCTCACTCGCAAAGGTGCTGATCTCCTCCACTGGCCTCCTGAGGCTGTCCAGGCTTTTGAGGTCCTTAAGAAGTGCTTTATCTCGGCCCCGGTGCTGGTTCAGCCCAACCAAATGGAGCCATTTATCGTGGAGGTTGACGCATCCGAGGTGGGAGTGGGGGCTGTCTTGTCCCAGGGTACCAGGTCCCTCACCCATCTCCGTCCCTGTGCCTACTTCTACAGGAAGTTTTCACCCACTGAGAGTAACTATGATATTGGCAACCGCAAACTCTTAGCCATTAAATGGGCATTTGAAGAGTGGCGCCACTTCCTGGAGGGGGCTAGACACCAGGTAACGGTCCTTACCGACCACGAGAATCTGGTTTTCCTAGAATCTGCCCGGAGGCTAAACCCGAGACAAGCTCGTTGGACGTTATTTTTTACCAGATTCAACTTTGTGGTTACCTATAGGGCTGGGTCTAAAAATGTTAAGGCTGATGCACTGTCCCGTAGCTTCATGGCCAGCCCTCCTTTGGAGGAAGATCCTGCTTGTATTTTGCCTCCTGGTATAATCATTTCCGCTATTGATTCTGATTTAGTCTCTGAAATTGCGGCTGATCAAGGTTCAGCTCCCGGGAGCCTTCCTGAGAACAAGCTGTTTGTTCCCCTGCAATTCCGGCTAAGGGTACTTAGGGAAAATCATGACTCTGCACTATCTGGCCATCCAGGCATCCTGGGTACCAAACACCTCATTGCCAGAAACTATTGGTGGCCTGGGTTGCCTAAAAACGTTAAGGCCTACGTCGCCGCTTGTTAAGTTTGTGCTAGGTCCAAGACTCCCAGGTCCCGACCAGCGGGCTTACTATGTTCTTTGCCCATTCCCCAGAGACCTTGGACCCATATCTCCATGGATTTTATCACCGATTTGCCTCCATCACAAGGCAAGTCGGTGGTGTGGGTTGTAGTAGACCGCTTCAGTAAGATGTGCAACTTTGTGCCCCTCAAAAAACTACCCAATGCTAAGACGTTAGCTACCTTGTTTGTCAAACACATCCTGCGTCTCCATGGGGTCCCTGTCAATATTGTTTCTAATAGAGGGGTACAATTTGTTTCATTGTTTTGGAGAGCCTTCTGTAAAAAGTTGGAGATTGATCTGTCCTTCTCTTCTGCCTTCCATCCTGAAACTAATGGCCAAACTGAGAGGACTAATCAGTCTCTAGAACAATATTTAAGGTGTTTTATCTCTGACTGTCAATATGATTGGGTCTCATTCATTCCCCTCGCCGAATTTTCCCTTAATAACCGGGTCAGTAACTCGTCAGGGGTCTCCCCCTTTTTCTGTAATTTTGGGTTTAATCCACGGTTCTCTTCCGTTTCACCTGGTAGTTCCAACAATCCCGAGGTAGAGGTCGTTCATCGAGAACTGTGCACAGTCTGGGCTCAGGTTCAGAAGAACCTAGAGGCGTCCCAGAGCATACAAAAAATTCAGGCAGATAGAAAACGTTCTGCTAACCCCTTGTTTATGGTCGGGGATCTGGTGTGGCTATCGTCTAAAAATTTGCGCCTTAAGGTCCCGTCCAAGAAGTTTGCTCCCCGGTTTATAGGGCCGTACAAGGTCATTGAAGTCTTCAATCCTGTCTCCTTCCGACTGGAGTTGCCCCCATCTTTTCGAGTACACGACGTGTTCCATGCCTCCCTCCTTAAACGCTGCTCCCCGTCCTTGGCTCCCTCGAGGAAACCTCCGGTCCCTGTTCTCACCCCTGAGGGGGCAGAATTCGAGGTGGCCAAGATTGTGGACAGCAGGATGGTCCAAGGCTCCCTCCAGTACCTGGTCCATTGGAGAGGATACGGGCCTGAGGAGAGGACTTGGGTACCCGCCCAGGATGTTCACGCTGGGATATTGGTCAGGAGGTTTCACCTTTGTTTCCCCAGTAAACCAGGTCCACTTAGAAAGTGTCCGGTGGCCCCTCATAAAAGGGGGGGTACTGTAAAGGATCTGCCAGGCACAGCTTCGGGGTTAACGCCCATAGATAATCAGTCTGCACCTGCTTCTATGTCTGTGAGACTGACTCCATCTTCCACCACTCAGGGTGGCAGGCTTAGGAGTGGGAGAACCTATCACAGCCTGGCCAGACGGAGCTAGCTCCCACCCTCTGTCTATTTATACCTGCCTTTCCTGTTCCTCCTTTGCTTGTGATTCTTCTCGTTTGGTTTCCTGGCCCTGCTGCAGCTTCTTGTACCATTGTCCTTGCTTCATATTGACCCCGGCTTGCTGACTACTCTACTGCTCTGCGTTTGGTATCTCGTACACTCCTGGTTTGACTCGGCTTGTTTACTACTCTTCTGCTCTGCGTTTGGCACCTCGTACTCTCCTGGTTTGACTCGGCTTGTTCACTTCTCTTGTTGCTCACGGTGTTGCCGTGGGCAACTGCCCCTTCTCCCCCTAGCTCTGTGTACCCTTGTCTGTTTGTCTGTCGTGCAATTATTGAACGTAGGGGCTGTCGCCCAGTTGTAACCCGTCGCCTAGGGTGGGTCGTTGCAAGTAGGCAGGGACTGAGTGGTGAGTAGATTAGGGCTCACTTGTCTGTCTCCCCACCCCCGTCATTACATTCTGCTTATTATTCTCATCTTCCTTCTTATTTTCCTTTGATCTTCCTTCTTCTTCCCTCTCCTTCTTCCCCCAAATATATTTTTCTTCCAATTCACCTAGTTTTCCACATCTTCCTCCTTGTCTCATCTTTATATTTTTCTTCTGCATCATCTTCTTCTCCATATTTTTCTAAAAATTGTTTTCCTTCTTATCAATTTAATTTTTTTATTTTTCTTTCTTATTTCTTATTTTCATTCTTGTCCTTCTTCTCCAGGCCCATTTTTCTTTCACTTCTTTTTTTCCTCTGCCTACTTCTCATTCTTTGAGGGAGATTTATTAAGACTGGCATTTCATATGCCAGTTTTATTATAAAGACCATTGGAGTAATATGCAGCTAATTTATTAAGAGGCACTTGCCTCTTAATAAATTAGGCACATCTCTGTCCGTCCGTGAGTTAGAAAGTCAAATCTACTGTACTTCAGCGTAAGATGTGTGCTATATTGTATGCCATTTTCGAGCGTAAATTATAATTTTGTCAGGCTGCGGGTGGACCTGCCCCTTCCACCCCACTTATCCACTTCTTTTTTTTTTTTAAAGTGGTGCAAGCGGTGGAAAGGGCACACCAAACTTAAATTTTTACCACAAATTGTGACTTCTGTGCCCTATGCAACTTTTCTTTACCAGAAAAAAATGGCGTAGAAAAGATAATAAATACCCCCATAATCTTCTCCTCCTTCTCTTCCCCTTCTTCTTTCTGCTTCTTTTCTTGTTCTTCATATTCATATTGTATTATTAGTATGTTGTTCATGTATTATTGATATGCAGATAAACACTGAGTCTACTTATGTGCGATGAAAACATACACATCTTTCATTAAATCATAATTGAATCATCTTTAGGTAGATGAAATTTAGCTTTTATGGGAACATACATGACAAAGTACAAAGAAAACCTCTTTGACTCCACCACCCAAAATTATAGTGAAAAAAAAAATCATCTAGAGGGGTTGTCCCCCTGGCCGGCGTCAGTACCTCGTAAACCCTGGCAAGTGCCACTACCCTTGGGGGGCCCACTCGTCCACCGGGAGCTGCCGCTGCCGTCATGGCTCCTCCAGGAGTGGAATCCCCGGCCAGAGTCTTGCCGGGGATTCTGCTTCTAGAGGGAGCCCCTGTTTAGGAGGTGGCATAGCTACCGCTGTATCAGCCATAGCGGCTGCCACAGGGCCGTCGGCATGAGGGGGCCCATGTTGTCTGCCATCATGGCCCCCCCATGCCCAGTGGCCCCGCTAGCAGCCGCTATAGCGACGCCACATTCAATAGTATCTGCGTCCTTGGGACGCAGATATTATTGAATGCTATGGCAGAGCAGGGAGGTATTTCCTCGCTCTGCCATTTACTATGCTACAGACTCCCAGGCAGAGTGCTAATAACGCTCTGCCCGAGACTCCGGCTCTGGTGTTGATCCTTACATCACTGTCCATATATGGACAGTGATGTCAGGAGGAGAGAAGGAGTCCTAGGCAGAGCGCTAGAAGCCCCTCTGCTCTGGGACTCTGTCTCTTGGGAAGCCCCTGACATCACAGTCCATATATGGACAGTGATGTCAGAAGCAGAACAGTGTCCCAGGCAGAGCACTAGTAGCGCTCTGCCTGAGACTTTGGCTCCTGGGTTGCCCCTGACATCGCTATGCATATATGGACAGTGCTGTCTAGGGCTTCCCCAGAGCTGGAATACCGGAGCAGAACCTTTACTAGCACTCTGCCCGGGACACTGCTCTGCTCCTGACATCAATGTCCATAAAAATACGCAATTTCTCCCACATACAACAAGACGTCATACAGCCACGTCAAAGAAAAAAATAAAAAGTTATGGCTGCTGAAATGCAGAGAGGCAAAAATGGGGTCATTAGGTTAAAGTATTTTTTCTTATTATTTTTCTTAATGTGATTCAACATTATTAAAGGGATTTTTTTTTTTTTTACAATTTATTATACACATAAAATAAAAGAGTTTACTAAAGCATCAGTAGATTTATTCCCGGAAATAAGACTTAGGGTATGTTCAATTTTCGGCTGTTTTTCAGACCGAAAAACGGGCGAAAAATCAGAAGCAGAACGCCTCGAAACATCTGCCCATTGTTCTGTTCCAACGGGCCATTTTTTTGCGCGGCCGTTTTGAAAAACGGCCACGTAAAAAAACGGCCGCGAAAAATAAGTGCAGGTCACTTCTTGGGACGTTTTTAGAGCCTTTTTCATAGACTCTATTGGAAACAGCTCCAAAAACGGCCATAAAAAACGCAGCCAAAATTGCGAGTGGCTTAAAAAACTTCTGAAAATCAGGAGCTGTTTTCCCTTGAAAAGAGCTCCGTATTTTCAGACGTTTTTAGTCTAGCGGGTGAACCTACCCTTACTGTGTGAATTTTATTGTCGGCATTAACCTCTTCCTAATACCTCACTGATACTCGAAGACCTTTATACATATTTGCAATATTTGCATATCAAAATATTTTTGGTAGCTTGGTCGCAGTGGGTGTTGGTTTGTTTTCAGTTCCCAGATATGATACGCAGAACTCAACTAGTATATCGAAATATTTGATCTAAAGTTCCAGATACGACAACTCTTTCAATGTTGCCATGTTTCCTATGGTACTAGGCGCACCTACATTTTTATTCAAATCCCCCCTCCAAAAAAAGTGAAGAAATATACAAGAAAAGAAATAGATTTTTTTTTTTTTTTTTTTTTTACCAATCTTGATTTAAAATTCGATTTATTTGGCATCTAAAATGTGTCCATACATAAATACAGTCCCAAGCCATCGATGTGAGCCAGAGGCACATACGCCAGAGCCTGACCACATTGCCCGACAGCTGGACCATGAGATGCAACATAGAGTAAGTCATATCGTATTAGAATGAGAAATATAATGTAAATGTGACGGTGACCGTGAGGAGCAGCAGATTTGACTTTTCGCGCCCTGGAATGACTATTGAAGACTTTGACACGACCTTCTTTTGTAATGAGATTTCTGTCATTCCAGGAAAAATCACTTTCAATTTAATACAAACCTAAAAAAAGGTAAAAAAAACATTAAACCCATTGACTCTATTGTCTGTCCAGTGTCTTATAATGAGCCGTGGACTTCTTTTATTTAACAGGCGTGTTTGTTACTTTGTGAAAGTATACGGAAAGGGTATGGCACCTGGAATTCCAGTCAGTCTTCAATATTGGCACTGGTCAGGCCTAAAAAAGGGTTTTCCTATCTCATAAAGTGATGGCATATCGCTAAGATATGGCATTACTTTGGGATTGGCTGGGGTCCGACTGCCGAGACCCCTACCGCTACTGAGAATGAAAGGGCCACGTCCACGGCCAAGTTTCCCTTCATTCCCAGGACGGAGGCGTTCCCGGGAGTCAGACCCCAGCTGATCCCAAAGTAAAGCCATATCTTAGCGATATGCCATCACTTTATGAGATGGGACCAACCCTTTTAGCCGATTGGTGTCCACAATCAGATGAGATCTGACACATTCAGCTTCATGCCTACAGCCACACTAACCTTAAGACCAGATAGTAATTCCAGGTGTTGTGTGGCTTTGCTTATATCCTATGACATATCTATCTAGCCATGTTCCAGTGTTGGCCACCATTCTGGTCTTCATGGTTGGAGGACAGGGCAGCAAAAGAGGCTGGGCGGTATATACGTACCTATTTAGCCAATCAAAACTGATATTATAATATATGGCAGCAGTTATTGGGGTTAATCACTAGCGTTCTAGTGTATCTTCTGACCCAGATTGCTCCTGATTTTTCTCATGAATTTACCCCTGGTACCATATTTGCCAAGTCGTCGCTAATCTTATGCCTTGTGACCAGATTTGGTCTGGTCTTAAAAATCTGTACTGCAATGCCTGATTAGTGCCAACCTCCGCTCTAAATAATTCTTTATTTTTACTTTTCCACTCGTCATGGGAATGGAACTCGGTAAATATTTTTTTATTAGGCACCATGAGGACATTATTTTGTGTGGGGGTAGCTATAGGGGCCTTATACTGTATGGAGCAGCTATAGGGACATTATGCTGTATAGGGGCAGCTATAGAGGCAATATACTGTGTGGAGGGCACTATACTGAGTAGGAGGCACTATCGGGCATTATACTTTGTGGGAGGCACTATGGGGGCATTTTACTGTGTGGGAGATGCTATGAGGCATTATGGGGGCACTATGCGGCATTATACTGTGTGTGGGGGCACTATAGGAGCATTATACTGTGTGTGAGAACACTATGCGGCATTATACTGTGTGGGAGGCACTATGGGGGCATTATACGGTGTGTCGGGGCACGATGGGGTCATTATACTGTGTGAGAAGGCACTATAGGAGCATTATACCCTGCGCTTTATATATATATATATATATATATATATGTGGGTGTGTGTGTGTGTGTGTGTGTGTGTGTATATATATATATATATATATATATATATATAAAATAATGTATATAGACTGTTCATGTAGCAGTGCTGTGTGTCTATAATGTGTTCACAGTAGAGCTGTATATATCTACACTGCGTGCTGCGGAGATTTGTGTTTACAAATGTCATAGTGAGAGTAAAAATATTTAATTACTTTTTTCTGCTGTCTAAACCTGGGTGCGTCCTGTAGTCAGGTGAGTCTTATAGTCCGAAAAATAAAGTAAATTTATTTAGCCTCGGAAAGAGACGACTAAGGGGGGACATGAATAACATGTATAAATATATTAATGGCACATACAAAAAATATGGTGAAATCCTGTTTCATGTAAAACCCCCTCAATAGACAAGGGGGCACTCCCTCCGTCTGGAGAAAAAAAGGTTCAACCTGCAGAGGCGACAAGTCTTCTTTACAGTGAGAACTGTGAATTTATGGAATAGTCACCGCAGGAGCCGTCACAGCAGGGACAGTAGACACCGCAGGAGCCGTCACAGCAGGGACAGTAGACACCGCAGGAGCCGTCACAGCAGGGACAGTAGACACCGCAGGAGCCGTCACAGCAGGGACAGGAGATGGCTTTAAATAAGGCAAAGATAATTTCTTATAATGAACAAATATCAGCTTCTATGTCAATGTGTAGAATTCTTGTTTGATTGTTGATCCAGTCTGATCGGCACTTGGGATCAGGAGGGAAATGTTTCAGCAACGATCGGTTCATTACTTATGGGTAATTTTTTAACTTTTCCGTGGATCAATAGGGTAAGATAAAGTTCTATAGTGTACCCCTATCCCTTCCCTTTTCCCCATCCCTTGATTGAAGTTGACGGACATATGTCTTTTTTCAACCGTACTATGTAACTATGTAACTATATACACTCCTCAACATTGAAATTGCAACACCAAGAAGGAAAAGTTTTGGAATTGTGGAAATCACAGGATCGATCAACATGTTAATGATATGCAAATGATAAAAAAAATGGAAACAAAATCGTTCCAAACATCTTAATTTATTGAGTATTGAGTATGAGCACCATGCGCAAAAATCCACGCACTTCCACGCCTTCGCATGCTATCAATGAGGTTATTAATGGTATTCTGCAGCAGAATCACCGGCCTGAGCATTGCCAACACCTGTGAACGGAAGGAGAGCAAGGAGCAAAACAGCCAAGTAATAAAATACCATATCTTTAATCAACACATCAATACACAACACATGTTAAAAGTTACAAAAGGACAAAAAGACTCTGTAGTTCCAGTAAAGCACTACCAAAACATGACTCCAAATACTGGTCCAGGGTGAAAATAACAAACACTCCAGATACAATGTGTGGGGTGTGGGCAAAATACCAGGTGATATGAATGAAAGTTAAAGCCCCAATATAGTACAGCAAATAAATGCAAATAGGCAAAATTAGGGATAGAAATAATAAGTCACTGGTAATATTAGGTCCACAAAACTGATCAATCAGCCCCCACCTCTCTGTTCAGAGATAGTCTTACCCATGATACGTGCACCAGGAGAGTCAGTCAGGCGTGCAGATAAACCCCAACGCGCGTTTCGCGGTATGCTTCCTCAAGGGGTATTAACGTGTCTGTAGAGGGACAGCTTTATATACGGTGAGCCACAAGTACACTCACCCATGTGTTTTCATTCCAAGGAGTCGCGGCGTGCATCCCCTGCCGAAAACCGGAAGTGAGGCATGCCCCACTTCCAGCCCCACGCGCCATAGCGCAGGCCAGGAATCCCCGACGCGTACAGGGATCCCGAGCATGCGCAGTGCGCCAAAGGGGTGGGAGCGAGGCCAGGTCACACAACGGAGATACACAGGGAAAGCGCGCTCCTCATTGGACGAAAAAAAGGGAAATTAACTAGCAAAGAGCAAGATGAGTAATCCATGCATAAGTGTAAATCGGAAACCATCCATATGTATGTTAAAATAGGGATATACTGCCAGAGACAGCAAGATGATAGTATCAAAGAATTATAAAAACAGAGAAGCGGGGTATAGTGAAGTACTAAGTATTAACAGTTAGTCACATATGAATGATAAAAATCGTTGTAATAGTGACACAATAATGGATTAGGACTAAGGGCATAAAAAGTAATAGATCTGTGTCCTTAGATACGAGGAGGACCGAAGTCGCCCATAAAATGAGTGATAAATAGAAAGGAAAAGTGGAAGATAAGACCATATACGCTAACAATATGTATAATGCACAGATTTAAGGATTCTGTATTGTGATCACAAACATGTGTATACATTATTAAATACCAAAATGACAGATAATCAGCCAAATATACAGTGAGCACATTAAAAATTGTATTATAAATACTAATGGACAGTAAAGGAGAACCGTCACTCCCTCAAACATAATGTATTATGATCGATACTTAAATAGAAAAATACAGAAAAATACACAGCAGGATATATATATACACATATTCATAAATGCTTCTTCATTCTTGCTAGTAGAGATCCAATAATAATAGGTTTCATATTCTTGTCAGAAAAAGAGGCTGTCACAGAGTTAGTACGTCAGATGCCTATGTAGCAAAATTAAGACACAAATGTTAAAAGAAAATTACATTAAAAACAATTGGTGGTAAGGAAATATTATAGAAAAGGGGCGAAATTGAGTTGTTCATTGAGCCCCCCAGGGATCATCTGGCCAGGGATTCCGCTCAGAGGGAGCCCCTGATGACGTCACTGTCCATATATGGACAATGAAGTCAGCGGCTCCCCTTGGAGCACCGAAGTCCCTGGGCCAGAGCATTGCCGACGCCTGGCCGGATTTTGCTCATTGAAGGAGCCACAATAGCTCTATCTACAGGGAGGGAGAGTGCCATCTACAATGGGAGTATGTGGCACTATATACAGAGGGAGTATGTGGTATTATATACAGGGGGAGTATGTGGCACTATTTACAGAGAGGTGTGTGGCACTTTCTACAGGGAGGCGTGTGGCACTATCTACAGGTGGGCTGTGTGTGGCCTCATCTACAGGGGGTCTGTGGGGCATCATCTACATGGGGTCTGTGTGGCATCGTCTACAGGGGGTCTTTGTGGCATCATCTACAGGGGGTGTATGTGGCATCATCTACAGGGGGTGTGTATGGCATCATCTACAGGGGGTCTGTGTGGCACTATCTACAGAGGGCATTGTGGTATTATCTACAGAGGGCACTATGGTACTATCTACAGGGGGCCATGTGGAACTATCTACAGGGGGCACTGTGGCATTATCTACAAAGCAGTGAGTGGCAATATCTACAGGGAGCAGTGTGTGGCATCATCTACAGGGTGCAGTGTGTAGTAATATCTACAGGGTGCAGTGTGTAGTAATATCTACAGGGAGCAGTGTGGAGCAATATCTACTGGGGCAGTGTGGAGCACCAGCTACAAGGGGCACTGAGTGTGGCACTATCTACGCTGGTTTTTACGCTACCAGTAGTGGTCAGCAAATATTGCCTAGTCCTAGTGAGACATCAACTGCCTGTAAACAACTAAATAACCAGAGACATACCGGCCACCATAGTAGTTGTCAGCCAAACTAGTGCAGAAATTCTATTAGTTTTTTTTTGTATGCAGAAATTCTGTAAAGTCACACCCACTAGCCACACCCACTATATAAACCACACCCCATAAGACCCACCCACCAAATACACCACACCCTAAGCGTCCCTGGAAAAAATTCAAATGTTTGTAACTATGCACGCCGAATGCACTTGGGAATGCAAATCATCAGGATTGACTGCTGGTAGCTCCCTTTGCAATTACCGACCAATGATGTCCCAGATGTGCTCGATGGGAGACAAGTCCAGGGATGCTGCAGGCCATGGTAGCATGTTTAGGCCATGCAGGCTGCTGACATTAGCATGACCAACATGCAGCCTGGTGTTGTCCTGCTGAAAAACTACTTCTGGGACACTTTGAAGAAATGACTGTACCACTGGTACCACAACCAAATCAATGTAACGCCAAGCTGTTAGAGTATCTGAAACAAAGACTAGAGGGGTCCGGCTACCGTACATTATGCCACCCAACACCATATTCTGGGGAGTAGGACCGGTGTGATATTTCCTTGTGAAGGCATTTATATGGCATTGCCCACCGTGGGTTCCAGACCAATCTCCGGCTATCATTGCATCCAATACAAAAGTGGGACTCATCGCTCAAGAGGATAGACCTTCATTTCAGCCTCCACTGCCATCTTGATGTGCACCATGATAGCCTTTGGGAGCGGTGGCGCGTGGTCAACAGAATATCTGTAGCCGGACGAACAACCTACAAGAAACTCCAACCAAACCATTGGCGTAAAGAGGGGTCCCTAATTTACAAGTAGACAACCTAGACGCGAACCATAACGGAACAAAAGCTCCCAACAAAGTATAATATGCAAAAGTAGAAAATCTTTATTAGATACAATAGACAATAATACAATGCGGAATAAAAGGATGGACTATACACGAAAAAAAGAGACAGTAGGGTCCGATGAAATAGACCAGTGACCTGCAGAGACAGTCACCTAAAGTAATCGGGGTACACTCAATTACCCACAGCAAAAAATAAAAATTGCACAATAGACGATATGCTCATATATATATATACACAAAGATGGAGGTGCCAACTAATTGGAAGCAAGTAATGCATAATAAGACATGTCCCAATATAAAATGGAATTCTATGGGTCATATACCCAGGGAAGTAAAAGGTATATTCGTTAAGTCAAGATAAATATGGCTACATCTGTATATATTTAAACTCATGCAACAGAGTGTAGCTGAAGAGAGAGCAGAGTAGGCCTGGAGTAAGTAAGTGGACTGAGAGAGCAAGTGACAGAGGTGTCACAGAGAGAAATATAGGAGCTTGTGGTGAACACCACATGGAGAACCAGGGGAGCCTGTATACGGTAGCACAGGTTGTTGGCCCTGGTGAGCAGGCTCAAGGACTACTAAGTAGAGCATGCACAAAAAGATTTGGCGCCTTTTTTGGAGGAGAGTGAGAAAACCGCGTGAGGTGCTGGACGGGGCTGCTGTAGTCCGGGCAGTAGCGGAGATACCTGGTGACTAAAGTGGTGAGGCAGGAAAAGCATGAGGCTGCAGCTGCTGGAGTTTATTGCCAGAGGTGTGATCTAGGCCTACATGAAGCTTGGAGGAAAGATTGCTGGTTGCGGTGAGCGGGTCCTTCAGAGGAAAGAAGTGTGGCGGCTTTGCCAGATGAAGCTAAAAAGTAGCCGTCACAGAGATAACAGTGAGCTATTGGAAGACATACAGAGTTTGTGGTCGACATAGACAGAGCGTGGAGGAGGGTGGCCTGATGGAGTTCTGTGTAAGCCATCGCTGAAGCGGTGCTGGTGGCAGAGTATTGTCAGTCAAAGTGGTAGCTCTGGGAATTTGCTGGGGATGTAGAGATAGTCAACCCGAGAGTGGGGACCAGTGGGCAGTACTAAGCTCAAACCTGGAGGAGGCTGTAGTGGGGCCAAGTGACATTAAAGTGTAGCTAAACATTCAAAAAACTTTTGACATGTCATAGTGACATGTTGATAGTTTGGATCGGTGGGGAACCGAGCACGGAGACCCCCACCGTAGGCTAAAATAAATCGGCAGAAGCGCTCGGGTGAGCGCTGTGCGGCTCCGTTTCTGATGAGCCTTCCTCGAAAAGCCGAGTAAACGGTGTACGGACTCATAGGCTTTCTACTGATCCTTTACTACACTGCTCCGAGGAGAGCTGATCAGAAATGAAGCGGCACATCGCTCACCCGAGCGCCTCTGCCCCTTCGTTTTAGCGATCGGTGGTAGTCTCAGTGCTCGGACCTCCACCCATCAAAACGTCCGAGATGTCAAAAGTTTTTTTAACATTTAGCTACACTTTAATGTCACTTGGACCCACTACAGCCTCCTCCAGGTTTGAGCTTAGTACTGCCCACTGGTCCCCACTCCCGGGTTGACTATCTCTACATCCCCAGCAGACTCCCAGAGCTACCACTTCGACTGACAATACTCTGTCACCAGCACCGCTTCAGCGATGGCCCGCACAGAACTCCATCAGGCCACCCTCCTCCACGTCCTAACTATGTCGACCACAAACTCTGTATAGCTCAGTTATCTCTGTGATGCCTACTTTTTAGCTTCACCTGGCAAAGCGGCCACACTTCTTTCCTCTCAAGGACCCGCTCACCGCAACCAGCAATCTTTCCTCCAAGCTCCATGTAGGCCTACATCACACCTCTGGCAATAAACTCCAGCAGATGCAGCCTCATGCTTTTCCTGCCTCACCACTTTAGTCACCAGGTATCTCCGCTACTGCCCGGACTACAGCAGCCCCGTCCAGCACCTCACGCGGTTTTCCCACTCTCCTCCAAAAGTTACCCTTTAAAGATGTTGGGGTTCTCCTCATGTCATTGTTAACCCTTTAAGACCATTTGAGAAATATCTCTTCCCAAAATTAAAATAGCTTTTTGTTTCCGGCTACAACACATTGCTCAGAGGAATGAACTACTGCCGAAATTGCTTATACCAGCTCTCCCATGAATGAGCAGACAAAATGATCTATCTATTAAGGGCTGGTCTGAAGGACAATTTCTTTCTGATGTACTAGTCAAACCCATAAATTGAGGTGCTGATCTCATCCTGAACAAAGAATCAGATATTTGCAGGATTTATAAAGTCCCTCAAGTTTCATTTGAAAGGCAGGTGAGAGACATCAACCAGGGGAAAAAAAGAACATTGTGTTGAGACGGGTTGGGACTGTGGGCTCTAAGATTCAAAATGAAAAAGTTCCTATAACCAGTAGATTGAAATGCCAATTATTTTCCAGAATTTGTATGAATGGAGCATTTATTCGATATTAGTAACCCTGTGATGCAAACCAGCTGCCAAGGGCAAGATTTTCCCCCATAAAAAAAATCAATGACTTTGAGTTACCCACTTCTGTTCTGATGTTGCTTAGGCAATTTCTTGACTAGGACTATTACTGGGAAAGTTAGGTGGCAACCAAAATTGTCTTCCTTACACCTCCCATTGTTGTCACCTCCAGTGTTTCCTGTAAGCTGGGGAAAATTAAAATAGGAAAGAGTTAAAACCGCAATCGAATGAGGTCAATGAGTTGGGGGCATCTGTGAGTGGGGGCTGATGGTAATTTTAGTGAGAGTGGGGGGCTGATGGTAATTTTAGTGAGAGTGGGGCACTGATGGTAATTTTAGTGAGAGTGGGGGCTGATGGTAATTTTAGTGAAATTGGGGGGCTGATGATTATTTTACTGAGAGTGGGGGCTGATTGTCACTTTATAGGGGCTGATGGTCATTTTACTGTGAGTGGGGGCTGATGGTCATTTTACTGTGAGTGGGGGGTTGATGGTCATTTTACTGTGAGTGGGGGGCAGATGGTCATTTTACTGTGAGTGGGGGGCTGATTTTTTTTCATGGGGTGCCTCGAGACCGAAAAGGTCAGGAAACTCTGTACTAGGCTACAGGATCACGACGTCCTACGCAAGGATCCCGTCGTCTGCGTTGTGGAGCAGCTCAGTTCATCATGGAAACGTGGCCTAGGTGAGTAAAAAAATTTTGTTTGGGGGGGCACGGTCTATAAGGGGAGGTGAGGGGCTGTATGGCACTGTCTACATGGGGAGGTGGGGGATTATGGCACTGTCTACGGGGAGGCTGTATTGCATAATCTACAGGGGGCACTAGCTACAAGGGGGGGCTGTGTGTGGCAGCCAGGGGAGGGGGGCATTATACTGTGTGGAGGCCACTAAGCGGACATTATGCTGTGTGGGGGTGCTCAGGGGGTAATATACTGTGTGGGCACAATTAGAGGACAAAATACTGTGTCCTTGAAGGGGTTATAATATATTATACTATTAAATATTATACAGTATGGGGGCACTAAAGGTGCATTATACTGTGGGGGGGGGGGGCATTATACTTTTTTATGGGGCATTTTTTTTATGATGGGATGGGGGCGCCGAAAGATAATTTTGCACAGGGTACGCTCAGGTGCCAATGTAATATCGGTTGTGTTGAGTAAAATAAAACTGTTCAAAATCTGTTTTCATGGTGTTTTCTTAAAGGGGAACCACTCCATTAACCCCACATTATAAGTGGTCCATGACCTTGAATATCCGCTCAGCTATGCATGGTAATCTGGGTAGACATGCTTTTTAGGCATTGGTATAAACAAGAGGTCTACTGTGACTGTCACCCAAGGGCCCACATACACCAGGAGCCGGGGCCAATACATTTCTAGGAATGAAAAGGGTGGATAAGGGACCGAATTAGATAGATATGCGATACAGGACTGTAGTGAAGGGCAACCCCTGTGGGCGTTGTAATGGCAGCCATATTGATTGTCAACTCGTTCTTCCGGACACGTACAGATGTAGCCATCATTATCTTGACTTTTAACGCATAAATTCTCTTTATCTTGACTTTTCAATGGCTTTTGTTGTGTGATATCAATCTGCAGCAAGTTATCAGAATCAAGATAAAAATGGCTACATCTGTATATAGTCAAGTAATGGCTGGACAGTACAGAAAAAGAGGAATTCAAATTAAAAAAGATGTTACCCAAGCTGTATCTGTGCATTATATATCCACATACCCGACTGTAATAATGGAGCGTGGTATGAATATATATATATATAGATCACCCAAACACAAAAGTTTGAATATCACATTCCCCAAAAATATACAGCACACAAAAAAATGCCACCTAAGCCACTAAATATAAATAAATATGCATTACTGCTAAATCTACTTACAATGGGGAGGTTTGTGGTCGCAACGGTACCACTACGCCTTGATTTCTGTAGGTTCCAAATTAGAAGGTATTTATGAGCTCGGTGAGTCAATCATTCTGACAACATGTTCTCAAAAAGAAAGAGTCCCATTTATTATCATATACAGCCTATATTTATAAGACACATAGAACAAAGAGCATGACTCAGAGTGTAATCAGCAAAGGGAGAATCCCTCCCTCTGACCTTGCGCGTTATCCCTGACTGTTACTTGCATGAACTATTTTACTGCCAAAAATAGATAACTAAGTAATCTGCAGAGCATCTGAAGATTATTACAAGGCAAACTAAAAGACAAAAATGAATATCATACTGTGCAGTGTATACTGACACAAAATACAAAACATGGAATTTTGAATTTATTCCTTCACGAGTTCTTAGCGCGCATTTTGGTCAAATTGTGTGAGCCCACCTGCCACGACAAGGCGACCTCTATGAGGTGGGAACCTACGCTGCACATACACCCAGAACTGGGACTAAGCCTACATATACTTGGGGATGGTAGAAACTGGACTTTTCTCTATTTTAGTAGAAATTCTCAGAATTAACAGCATTAAAGACAATTGTCTAATGTTTTCATGGCCAGGTACGGTCTCAAGGGTTCGATCATCAGGGACAAAACATTGGACTCCAATAGTTTTTCAAAACCTGGTTTACAATAGAGGAACCCAAAAAAAGGAGCCGTCTGAGGGACTAGAAGTGTTAGACTATAGAATCATTTCATCTATATGCTAATGGAATCTCTTTATTACTGTTACAATGAGTCGGTGTCATTGTTGATTTGCCGACGGTCATTGCCACATTTATATTCAATATAAAACACTTTGCCCGCTTCTCTAAAGGGAGACAATTAGTATAAGCTGCAAAATAAAACTTACATCGCACCAAAGTGGCTGCGGACTCAGGAGACAAAGTCATGAAAGATGCAAAACAGAAGTCCGATTTTTTTTATTTTACTTTAGCAATGAAAACAGAAGCAAAGAAAGGGTCATGCTTTAAAATACAAAAGTGGGCACATATTTGTATTGCTGATTATGCCAATGCCCCACCCCTTAGCTGTAAACTCTCGAGAACAGGCTTCAGATTCTAGATGCAGGGTGCCCGTATGCCCATAACATAATACAGCAGGCATGGAGAGCCCTATAAGTCAACGTCTCTCCACTGGTGCCAATCGTTCTAGCAGGTCCAATGATTGAAAGAGAGCATCCACCCGCAGTACTTTTCAGAAAGACAGTGGGGGCGGCAAAAAGTACCTTCGAGCTCTGGTTCAGGGGCCGGACAGTGCTCGTCTGAATGCTAACGGTATTAACGCTTTATGGGAATCTAATAGATGCCCATTTTGCACTTTAAGGGGCACACCTGTGGCTGAAGCACTTAAGACCCTTTTTATTAGAAGCATCCGCAGAAATGTGGCGATCAAAGGGTGACCCCCAGTGATCAGCTTTAATCCATGGAAGAACCAGGCAATAAGTGTTTAATTATCCTGCAGCACCACCACAGGGGAAATGAAGCATTACACAATGGGCTGCCTGTTTAATGCACAGATGTGCCGGGTCCTCCACAGTGAGAAAAATGTTCTTTGTATCGTATCTGTTCTAGTGATCAAGGTCCCAAATAAAGGATCCCCTTTAATAACTCAGAATTTCCTATAATGGCAACCCCTTTAGAGGGAACCTGTCATCAGTTTTGACTACCCTAAACTGCTAGAACCGCTACATAGGGGATAGAGAGACATTTGATAACATGTCCAAGTTTATCAGTAGTAATAAAGCGTACCTTATATTTAGAAGTTTTAACAACTTGTGTCGTATGCAAATTACCCTCAAAGTGTCCGCTAGGCGTTTCTTCAACATGCAAGTGTCCAGCCCCTTCCATCTAGACTTGATTGACATCTTTTTGCAGGGAACAGTGGATGATGCAGGGGGTGTCAGAGATTTTAATCAAGCCAAGATGGAAGGGGTTGCCGCTGTGTGTGCAGGAGCTACTAAAAATTTTTTTCCTAAGGTACAATTTATAAATGCTGTGTAACAGGTTGAGGAGGTTAATCTGGCAAGGGAGATATATTCCTAGACGCCTATTAAGAGGTTAACGTAGGGTCTTCCCTCCACACAGGTGCAGGGTGATTAAATAAGAAAAGAAAAGCACTGCTGGGAGGGTCTGTGGGGAGAGCAAGAGTGTGAAGACCGGTCTGTGAGGAGAGCAAGAGTGTGAAGACCGGTCTGTGAGGAGAGCAAGAGTGTGAAGACCGGTCTGCTGATGCCCAGACCTGATATTTACAGAGGGGTGAGAGCTAACCCCTGCAAAGGGCTGGACTGTGTACTTTATACTTGGACTTTTGTTACGTGAAACGTTCCTTTCTGTTCTAAACTTTGCGTACGCTGATGAAACAATCTACCGTTGTGTTTGTTGGATTTTCCTGCTTGAAAGAGAAATAAAGCTTCTGAGTCCTGTTTAACCAGAATACTGCGCTTAGAGGGTCTTTTTGCCTAACAACATTCCCCACACTGCTACAGTTGCTATACATGTTCTGAAATGACTCTCTAGCCTGTATATAGCAGTTTAGGGTCATCAAAACTAAAATCAGGTTTGTTTTAGGGGGTATACTTGTGGCAGAGGTATTTTTGAGGGGGCACACCTGTGCTATTGTTTAGAAGGGAAATTAGATGCTGACAATTTCTTGGGGGTAAAGGCATGATCCCATGTTGCAGCATCCGCTTACCTGTCGTGGTCAACGGCCGCACGATTTTGATGGATAGTCCTGTCAAAATCATGCGCCCATTCGCCAGCACATGTGGGTGAGTTTTCGGTCACATCCGGACGCCACTACATGAGACCATACCCTTAAAGTCCAACCTGCCTGATTTCCATTTTTGAGTGTTGACTTATTGAATCTTAGAATGACAGATGAACACGCACGCGCACACACACACACACACACACACACACGTGCACGCACGCACACACCCACACACACACACACACACACACACACACACACTTGCCTTAGCCAGTAGGTGGCAGCAAAAGGGAAGCAAAAGCAGGAGGCAGAATCCTGCAACCAAACAAATCACCATAAGAGAAGGGGCTAAAGTCCCTCTCAATTGCAAGGCAAGTGGCCAAAATTCGTAACAGCTGCATATTATAAAGTTGCACTCCTTCTTTATTCCAGCCTTTGGACATCATTTTGTGTAATGTGCAATATCCCTTTAAATAACTACAGCATAACATTGGATAATTTGGAGTACTAGGCAATGAAGAACTTGGTCGCTTGGAAGTATCTACTTCCCTATAGTTGCCTCTCCTTGTACTTTTCATTCTATCCCTGTGATGAACTCTCACTGTAAAGTTTTTCTAGAAAAGGGCAGACGTCAGCGACCTGTAAGAGGAAGGTCCTTTGCCTTGTGCTGTTGATGAATTGCTTGCCGGGGAAGTTTGATGAAACCAAATGAAAGGCTAAGGGTGGCCACGGAGCGGTGCTGAAGGGAATGGACTCCGACAGAAGCTTTAAATAAGGTTTTAAATTTTGCTTTAGGAAATAATGCCAAGAGGGCTCAAAGTCGTTCACAAAGAAAAGGCTAAAACTTCAAACTGCAGGTCCTATGCCGATGAAAGCTAGGCAACCATTTCTTTAATAAAATCTTCTAGAGTCATCATCTTTTGTCAAGATGTTCTGTAGTTATAGGATGTAGTTATATAGGAATAGGAGTTCCTCTTGACTGTTGTGTTTGTGTATTTGCTCTTATACTTTAGTCCCAAGAAAAATCTGAATCTGCAGGATTAAAGGGTTTGTCCCACTATTAAATATCATATTCATTGCCTTAATTTTTTTGCCATTTACATGCTGTTAAAAAAATATCCAGTGAAGAGTTATGACATTTACATACATAGGATGGTGCCATTGTGTGTTCACCGTGTAAAACAATGTGCACATTCACCTGATGAGCTGAGTGCGGGTAGACATGCTTGCGGAGTCACACCAGGTCTCTACATAGTGATCTAGTGTTCACTGCAGAGCAGTCAAAGAAATAGCTTTCTGTCCTTCTTGTCCGGTAAGGGGCAAAGTCTCTGTAGTAACATGGCAGTATAGTAGAGGAGACTTCTTCCTGCTTGTCAGGGAAGGAGCAGAGCCTCTGTAGTAACATGGCAGAATAGCGGAGGAGACTTCTTCTTCTCAGCTTGTCAGGGAAGGAGCAGAGCCTCAGTAGTAACATGGCAGTATAGTGCAGGAGACTTCTCAGCTTGTCAGGGAAGGAGCAGAGTCTCTGCAGTAACATGGCAGTAAAGTGGAGGGGACTTTTTTTCAGCTTGTCAGGAATGGAGCAGAGCCTCTGCAGTAACATGGCAGTATAGTGGAGGGGAATTCAATTCAGCTTGTCAGGAAAGGAGTGGAGCCTCTGCAGTAACATGGCAGTATAGTGGAGGAGACTTCTCAACTTGTCAGGGATGGAGCAGAACCTCTGCAGTAACATGGCAGTATAGTGGAGGGGACTTTTTTTCAGCTTGTCAGTGAAGGAGCAGAACCTCTGCAGTATCATGGCATTATAGAGGAGGAAACTTCTTCTCAGCTATTCAGGGAAGGAGCAGAACCTCTATAGTAACACGGCAGTATAGTGGAGGGGAATTCAATTCAGCTTGTCAGGAAAGGAGCAGAGCCTCTGCAGTAACATGGCAGTATAGTGGAGGAGACTTCTCAGCTTGTCAGGGATGGAGCAGAACCTCTGCAGTAACATGGCAGTATAGCTGAGGAGACTTCTCAGCTTGTCAGGGATGGAGCAGAACCTCTGCAGTAACATGGCAGTATAGTGGAGGAGACTTCTTCTCAGCTTGTCAGGGAAGGAGCAGAACCCCTACAGTAACATGGCAGTATAGTGGATGAGATTTCTTTCAGCTTGTCAGGGATGGGGCAGAACCTCTGCAGTAACATGGCAGTATAGCAGATGAGACTTCTCAGCTTGTCAGGGAAGTAGCAGAGTCTCTGCAGTAACATGGCAGTATAGCGGAGTAGATTTCTTCCTGCTTGTCAGGGTAGGAGCAGAGCCTCTATAGTAACATGGCAGTATAGCGGAGGAGACAACTTCTTCTCCTCAGCTTGTCAGGGTAGGAGCAGAACCTCTGTAGTAACATGACAGTATAGCAGAGCAGACTTCTCAGCTTGTCAGGGAAGGAGCAGAGTCTCTGCAGTAACATGGCAGTATAGTGGAGGAGATTTCTCAGCTTCTCAGGGAAGGAGCAGAACCTCTGCAGTAACATGGCAGTATAGCGGAGGAGACTTCTTCCTGCTTGTCAGGGAAGGAGCAGAACCTCTACAGTAACATGACAGTATAGTGGAGGATATTTATTCCAGCTTGTCAGGGAAGGAGCAGAACCTCTGCAGTAACATGGCAGTATAGTGGAGGAGACTTCTTCTTCTCATCTTGTCAGGGAAGGAGCAGAACCTCTGCAGTAACATGGCAGTATAGTGCAGGAGACTTCTTCTCAGCTTGTCAGGGAAGGAGCAGAACCCCTACAGTATCATGGCAGTATAGTGGAGGAGATTTCTTTCAGCTTGTCAGGGATGGGGCAGAACCTCTGCAGTAACATGGCAGTATAGCAGAGGAGACTTCTCAGCTTGTCAGGGAAGGAGCAGAGTCTCTGCAGTAACATGGCAGTATAGCGGAGGAGATTTCTTCCTGCTTGTCAGGGTAGGAGCAGAACCCCTACAGTAACATGGCAGTATAGTGGAGGAGATTTCTTTCAGCTTGTCAAGGATGGGGCAGAACCTCTGCAGTAACATGGCAGTATAGCAGAGGAGACTTCTCAGCTTGTCAGGGTAGGAGCAGAGTCTCTGCAGTAACATGGCAGTATAGCGGAGGAGATTTCTTCCTGCTTGTCAGGGTAGGAGCAGAGCCTCTGCAGTAACATGGCAGTATAGTGGAGGAGACTTCTTCCTACTTGTCAGGGAAGGAGCAGAACCTCTGTAGTAACATGGCAGTATAGTGGAGGAGACTTCTTCCTGCTTGTCAGGGTAGGAGCAGAGCCTCTGCAGTAACATGGCAGTATAGCAGAGGAGACTTCTTCTCAGCTTCTCGGGGATGGAGCAGAACCTCTGCAGTAACATGGTAGTATAGTGGAGGAGAAAAAAGGGGGAGACGAAGCCTCCAGCTCACCTTATGTGTAGATTTGCACAAAATAGCCCCGCACGGATCCTCGTGTCGGCACACGATGTATGAACAGTAGAAAAAAGAAGGAGGGTGGATCCAGCGCTGCTGTAGATAAAAAGGAAACTGGTTCCAAGTTTATTCGGTCATATTTAAAATAGGATCAAGCGGAGTGAAGGAGTGAAGGAAGCTTCCTTCATCTCTGCAACCTCTCCTTGCACTCCAGGATATCACTCCGCTTGATCCCATTTTAAATATGACCGAATAAACTTGGAACCAGTTTCCTGTTTATCTACAGCAGCGCTGGATCCACCCTCCTTCTTTTTTATAGTGGAGACTTCTTCCTGCTTGTCAGGGTAGGAGCAGAGCCTCTGTAGTAACATGGCAGTATAGCGGAGGAGACAACTTCTTCTCCTCAGCTTGTCAGGATAGGAGCAGCACCTCTGTAGTAACATGACAGTATAGCAGAGCAGACTTCTTAGCTTGTCAGGGAAGGAGCAGAGTCTCTGCAGTAACATGGCAGTATAGTGGAGGAGATTTCTCAGCTTCTCAGGGAAGGAGCAGTACCTCTGCAGTAACATGGCAGTATAGCGGAGGAGACTTCTTCCTGCTTGTCAGGGAAGAAGCAGGGCCTCTGCAGTAACATGGCATTATAGTAGAGTAGACTTCTTCTTCTCATCTTGTCAGGGTAGGAGCAGAGCCTCTGCAGTAACATGGCAGTATAGTGGAGGAGACTTCTTCCTACTTGTCAGGGAAGGAGCAGAACCTCTGTAGTAACATGGCAGTATAGTGGAGGAGACTTCTTCCTGCTTGTCAGGGTAGGAGCAGAGCCTCTGCAGTAACATGGCAGTATAGCAGAGGAGACTTCTTCTCAGCTTCTCGGGGATGGAGCAGAACCTCTGCAGTAACATGGTAGTATAGTGGAGGAGAAAAAAGGGGGAGACGAAGCCTCCAGCTCACCTTATGTGTAGATTTGCACAAAATAGCCCCGCACGGATCCTCGTGTCGGCACACGATGTATGAACAGTAGAAAAAAGAAGGAGGGTGGATCCAGCGCTGCTGTAGATAAAAAGGAAACTGGTTCCAAGTTTATTCGGTCATATTTAAAATAGGATCAAGCGGAGTGAAGGAGTGAAGGAAGCTTCCTTCATCTCTGCAACCTCTCCTTGCACTCCAGGATATCACTCCGCTTGATCCCATTTTAAATATGACCGAATAAACTTGGAACCAGTTTCCTGTTTATCTACAGCAGCGCTGGATCCACCCTCCTTCTTTTTTATAGTGGAGACTTCTTCCTGCTTGTCAGGGTAGGAGCAGAGCCTCTGTAGTAACATGGCAGTATAGCGGAGGAGACAACTTCTTCTCCTCAGCTTGTCAGGATAGGAGCAGCACCTCTGTAGTAACATGACAGTATAGCAGAGCAGACTTCTTAGCTTGTCAGGGAAGGAGCAGAGTCTCTGCAGTAACATGGCAGTATAGTGGAGGAGATTTCTCAGCTTCTCAGGGAAGGAGCAGTACCTCTGCAGTAACATGGCAGTATAGCGGAGGAGACTTCTTCCTGCTTGTCAGGGAAGAAGCAGGGCCTCTGCAGTAACATGGCATTATAGTAGAGTAGACTTCTTCTCATCTTGTCAGGGAAGGAGCAAAGCCTCTGCAGTAACATTGCAGTATAGCTGAGGAGACTTTTCAGCTTGTCAGGGAAAGAGCAGAACCTCTGCAGTAACATGGCAGTATAGCGGAGGTCACTTCTGTGCTTGTCAGAGTAGGAACAGAGCATCTGCAGTAACATGACAGTATAGCGGAGGAAGCTCCTTCTGCAGGGGAGGTAAGAGAGGACTTTATGGCTCAGCTACCAGAGGTAGAAAAATATTGATTCTGCACAGGGCATTTTCCCCACCAGCACAGATGGCTAATCACAGGGACACAGGGACACAGGGAGGCAAAAAATGATGAAAAAGGTAATTTTTTAAACGGCTATTAACAACATTTGGACTTTTGGTATTGAAATAACTCATGAGATAATCCCTTTCAACTTGCCTGTGTTCCTGTTTTTTTGTGGTGGAATCGCTGCGATTTCGCTGAAAAAAACCTAAACTTTTTGCAAAAAAACTGCTATTTGTCGCGGGTTTTACCTCCCCATTGAATTCCATAGGGAATTCCCGCAGCAAATAAGCAGCGATTACGTAAATACAATTGAGAAATTCCGTTGAGGAAAATCCGCCGTATTTACGCAACGCGTGAATGGACCATATGGAGTGAAAACCTCATTTACATGTATTGTACTATCATTTGATATGGATTTTTGATAAATCCATTATGTCTGAACATGGCCTTAGGTCCGCACAGGTTTCGGGGTTCTCACCTATTGTGATATATTGTCAGCATATTCTGTAGGACTACAAGTAACAGCATGTCTCCAGATTACCCATAGAAAATAACAGCATAAGCTGACGGGAGCAGAGTTCATCTTTTACTGATGCTATTGATTTCTCCACTGACTTTCTCTCTATTCAGTAGATACAATTATGTCGATTAATGATACTTTTATGCAGAAAAGGTTAAAAGAAAGTGAAGAGAGTGCAAAAAAATAACAGCGCGCCCATCACCCCGCAGCCTTCAGGACGCACGATGCCTTGGATGGATGAAATCTAAATATCTGATACACGTTACTTTACATCTCGAGGTTATTTATTATGAATGTTGAGAGAAATACGACTCACCGCGCAGCTTCTCTCCAAGTGCACGTCTTTATAACGCATAAATCCCTCGCCTTCTCCGTACGTGGCGGTCACAAAATAAACGTGACCTTACTTCAGCTGCCGTGATGGTTAAAAAATATCCAGCATCATAACAATGACTACAAAGGAGAAAGGCAACAAAGGTCAAGATACGGTGAGAGGCGTTCTTACAAATATGGCGCCCCCGCACTGCAGTGGGTGACGTGTGGCATTAATGCTGATTGAAGCAAACGATAATAAGCCAGTGACGGAACCTGAAGCCACTTTTTCGATACTTTACACATCAGCAAAGTGGTTAAAGAACTTTTTACAAAAAACTGATAACTCCGGAATCCTGATAACTCCGGAAACCTGATAACTCCGGAAACCTGATAACTCCGGAAACCTGATAACTCCGGAATCCTGATAACTCCGGAAACCTGATAACTCCGGAAACCTGATAACTCCGGAATCCTGATAACTCTGGAAACCGGATAACTCCGGAAACCTGATAACTCCGGAATCCTGATAACTCCGGAAACCTGATAACTCCGGAAACCTGATAACTCCGGAATCCTGATAACTCCGGAAACCTGATAACTCCGGAAACCTGATAACTCCGGAATCCTGATAACTCTGGAAACCGGATAACTCCGGAAACCTGATAACTCCGGAATCCTGATAACTCCGGAAACCTGATAACTCCGGAAACCTGATAACTCCGGAAACCTGATAACTCCGGAAACCTGATAACTCCAGAAACCTGATAACTCCGGAAACCTGATAACTCCGGAAACCTGATAACTCCGGAAACCTGATAACTCCGGAAACCTGATAACTCCGGAATCCTGATAACTCCGGAAACCTGATAACTCCGGAAACCTGATAACTCCGGAAACCTGATAACTCCGGAATCCTGATAACTCCGGAAACCTGATAACTCTGGAAACCTGATAACTCCGGAAACCTGATAACTCCGGAATCCTGATAACTCCGGAAACCTGATAACTCCGGAAACCTGATAACTCCGGAATCCTGATAACTCCGGAAACCTGATAACTCCGGAAACCTGATAACTCCGGAATCCTGATAACTCTGGAAACCGGATAACTCCGGAAACCTGATAACTCCGGAATCCTGATAACTCCGGAAACCTGATAACTCCGGAAACCTGATAACTCCGGAAACCTGATAACTCCGGAAACCTGATAACTCCAGAAACCTGATAACTCCGGAAACCTGATAACTCCGGAAACCTGATAACTCCGGAAACCTGATAACTCCGGAAACCTGATAACTCCGGAATCCTGATAACTCCGGAAACCTGATAACTCCGGAAACCTGATAACTCCGGAAACCTGATAACTCCGGAATCCTGATAACTCTGGAAACCGGATAACTCCGGAAACCTGATAACTCCGGAATCCTGATAACTCCGGAAACCTGATAACTCCGGAAACCTGATAACTCCGGAAACCTGATAACTCCGGAAACCTGATAACTCCAGAAACCTGATAACTCCGGAAACCTGATAACTCCGGAAACCTGATAACTCCGGAAACCTGATAACTCCGGAAACCTGATAACTCCGGAATCCTGATAACTCCGGAAACCTGATAACTCCGGAAACCTGATAACTCCGGAAACCTGATAACTCCGGAAACCTGATAACTCCGGATACCTGATAACTCCGGAATCCTGATAACTCCGTAAAAAAAAATGGCCTGTCGGAACAGAACGCCGTATTTGCATCCCCATTGAATGCAATGGTGAAAACCCGCAACGGAAAATCAACAAAAACGCAGCATAAATTGACATGCTGCGGAATTAAATTCCGCACAGCAGGTCGATTTATTAAAATGTATGCTTCGTTTCTTCTTACGCAGCGCGGGCAGGAGAGTTTCTGAATCTCATCCACTTTGCTGCTACAGTAAATGCTGCGGTATTTCCACACATAATTCCGTTGCGGAAATTCCGCAGCGTTTACACTACGTGGAAACCCGACCTAAGAAAGTTTTGAAATGCAAAAGTATCCTAAACCAGAAAAGGACGACTCGAGGACATTCCGTATATTTGCTATATTTTATGTATAAATGCGACTTATTAAATATATATGAAGGAAAATGAAAACCGCAAAACTCCATTCCCTCTAATTCAGCAAAACTATAAAAACGTAATTATGTTACCTGCAAGTATTACAGTTATAGTTTTGTAATTACATTTACTGATCTGTGTCCCTCTGAAGTCCCGGCTGATATCCCCCAACGGCAGGGCAACATATATGAGGTCAGTTATAATGAAGTCCCCGTAATAAGCACAGATACCAGGTAGGAGTTGAAGCCATCGGGATCAATGTCAAACCTGCGTTATTTATTCTGACCTTGCCGAGTCCTTGATGTTTGACTGTTTCCCCTTTTTGTTCCGTTGCGTCTGGTTTGAGTTTATTAGGAAGGAGAAGCACCTTATAGCACCTCAGCTGTCCCGGAGCCTCACATCTCAGAACCTCAGACAACCAATTAAGATGTCACCTCTAACCGGCTGTTTCTGTTATTTCATGACGGGGTTTATTAATCTAGTGAGGTGACTACCCGCAGCTCCGGGGAGGGAATAGAGAAGGAATGGAATTTTTGAACATTTTCAAGAACAGGATTCACCATAAATGACAGGAGGTAAGAGAAGAACCTGGAGGACTGGAGAGGAGGTAGACAGCACAATGTAATGGAGAGAGGAGCAGGGTTATAGGGTCTTCTCACCATCTAAGAGGACACATGGATGTCGTAGAGGGGGGGGTTCCCACTCAGGAATCCCTCTACTCGGAGTGCAAAGTCGTTGACAAAAAGTGGCTCTCGCTCTGGTGGACGTGGCCCGCTCACGTATCACATCGTTGACCACTCATTTGTATGGCATAAGACTACATTTCCCTTACGTGCAACACAAAAAAAGATTGGTCAGCACATCCTAGTAAAATGAAAAATGTGCCGGTGCACGTACGCTGTGACTGAGTGCTGAGCCGCTTGGTGCATGGACTCAATAGAAAGTCCATGGGCCCGTACACCATTACAAAGCGGCTCAGTGCTCACCCGAGCGCTTCTGCCGCTTCGTTTTAGCGATCGGTGGGGGTCTCAATGCTCTAAACCCCAGCGATCAAAATTCTGACATGTCACTATCACGTCAGAAGTTTGTTGAAAGTTTAGTTACCATTTAAGAAACAAAATTGATGGAGACTCACACAGTAAGAAGGACACCGGGGAGCCAGCAGTGTGCTTAGAGGCAGAGCGAGCCTAACCCTACAGCTCTGCTTATACAGCATGGAGCGCTCCTGTTCTGCCTCTGTCCTAAAAATAGAGGGGCAATGTGAGGTATTAGCGGAGATCCTATAATGCACTGGGAAAGTTTGTTTTCCCTACATTAGATTACTGTACAGAGCTTGGTGTAAAATGTATAATTCCCATAATGCAAATCAGTAGAACAAACTGTGCACACACCGAACAAGTTGAGAATGCTGGGAGATTTCAGCTCTGGAGCGCTGCAGAAATGTCAATGCAGCTCTGGAGAAATGTAAAACCGTTAAAAGGTAACAACTACAACAACAACAACAAATAAATAAATAATAACTTCTATTTCAAAGGTCTATTTCTTTTTTGTGTCGGCCTTTGGCGTGGATTCCAGCTTTTATGAACCAGTCTTTGTCATGTTACCCAGAAAATCTTATCTATAGGAATCAAAGCAAATAATCTAAGCCGGGCTCCATACATCTGTGCAGCTCTTATAGAGATAAGACTCTGTCCAAGGGGATAATATGCTAAATCCGCTGATCGGCTCCTGTGTGATCAAGAATCAAAGAGCAAAACCTGATGAAAGTGATAAACCTGAGCTGGAAGGAGTTGCTGACGGCCTGATACCACGACCACCCTATGGAGCAGGGAGAGATGTAGATATGGCCATGGCATGACTTCAGACAGGAGCAAGGTGGCATATATTTACATGGTAATGTTTGTCGTTTCCCGTAAACAGGGAATACAAATTAAGAACAGAAAGAACCTCTTTCCATCTTGTTTTCGATGCACAGGCAGAATGATATTATCCGGCCGTGCTGAAATAATCCTGTTATCATTACAAACCATATGCCAAGCTCCCGGTAACATCTACGCAAGAGAGAAACCTTCATTTTCACGTACTCGGGCATTTTTAATCCTAATGGAAATGTTCCACTCTCGGAGCACACACCAGACACGACGGCTCTTCCCTCATCCCAAGTTTTCCGCTGCAGATCCAAAAAGTTTCGTACTCTATTAATGTAATAACTAATTATTATGCCAGAGGAGGTACTTGTTAACAGTAACTTCAGGCTTATGGAGCAGTCCGTGTATCCGGACGAGCAAGAGTTATGATTTTAGCATTCGCTATTGAAAGCTAGTAGACAGTTTTTCAAATGATATCCTTCGGGTTAGTGTTGAGTCCTTTTAAGTCTGAGAACACAACTATGATCAGTGACTCCAGCTAAACTGCATTGTCTGTTGGAGTCTGAGGTAATCTGAAATAGTCTGCCATCCAGAGATACAATTTTCGGGTTCCATTTACTTTATAATGGAGGCCAAAATTGGCTCCCTAAAAATACTACATTGAAGTGGCGGTCTGGTTAATAAAACCTTACCCTATTAGGGCATTGTGAGATCACAGGGGGACCCTCGTTCAGGATTTTCACCAGTTAGTTGTAACCAAGAGCAGCTAGAAAGAGTCTCTTTCTCTCTGAAGGACCCAACAGATTTCTTACGGGTCTTATCAGAGCAGTGGATCCTTGAGCCGCTAATGGTTCAGCGTTGGTTAAACTGAGGTGCGGAGTCTAAAGAATCTTCCCCTTCTTCACCCTTAACTCCTGCAAAAACGTACCAACTTTCCTGATCAGATTCCCAGGTCGCACTCCACAAAGTAGTCAGTGATTGGAACAGTTGGAAGAAGGCAGAAGCGAAGTGAGGAACGGAACCGGGTGTCATTACTGGGAGGGCGGTCAAGATGAGACAAACCATAGGACAAGACAAAGACACGGTCAGAAAACGGGCCTGGGGTCAGGAGATTGTAGAACAGGTACCAAATGACAAATCCAAGGAGCAAGATGAAGGCAGTATCCAGGGACTAGGCTTAGGTCAAGGTCAGGATCAGAGTCACGAGCAAACCTCAACTATCACTATAAGAAACTACCTGAATTCAGAGGCCATGCTGGAGCGCCGCCAGGACTTACATCAACAGGACGCAATGGTTGCATTGGTAACCCAACAGGAAGCAATGGAGCCGCGGCCACCAGTGCAGGACTGCACTTAGATTGAGGAGAGGTGAGTAACAACATCCATGCATTACATGGCCAACCCATTAAATAAAAGGGGCACCAGGTAATGCTTTATTTCACCTGTGGTGGCGCTGCAGCAAAATGAAACACAGCAACCATGCTCCCTTACATTGTACAGCTGATCGCTGAGGGTCCCAGCAGTGGAACATCCTGTGAACAGTTAGCTTTCAGGGGATCCTAATAACAAATAGGGCTTGTTAAAAGCAGAGGACCCTTTAAAATTACAAAAATGAGATAGATAGAAAAGAACAAAAAGAAAGAACAAAAAAAAAACACTGAGTAACAAATAGAGAAAAGTGTGATGGGTGAAGGGCAAACATTTCAGCAAGGTGCACATGAAAAGCTCAACAACATTCAGGAAGAAGCTTCTTTCTTTGCAGTCCCATTACCCGCACACATTTGCTTGACCTTGATAATGACCTTGATAATTATCACACCATAGAGAGAGCTCCTATGCATCTGCGTCGTCCGCCATACATGAGAAGGAGTCAGCATAAAGCTTTTAAGAGCATTTCAAATTCCGAAACGCGTGATAATAACCAAATATATTCAGTGGATCACTTTAATATGCAAATCATTGATATAAAGTAGCGGCGGTCGGGGCCTGGATATCCTTTCCATCTTACAAAGGGAAATTTTCATGATATTACTTGGTATTTTCTTTTAATTAGAGCACTTATCTGTCGTTATTGAACACACCAGTAAGAGCGAAACGCTTTGCCTATTATAGTCGAGCTCCATTACAGAAATGTTTTGACACGCAGGTAAAGGCAATCACTACAAAATATTCAGAATCTTTTAAGGCACAAAATTGCATTTTTAACTTCTAGCCAAGTTTTGTTCAGGACCTTTAAAATGGAAATTCTCACCTCTGGACACAGCGCTATGTCTAGTAGTCGAGTTAAAGAAAATAACGAGGGATATGAATGTGAACCCTATAATAATCTGCGGAATAGGACTCAACGCTATAACCATCACCCAGGCTTTCCACCTGTAAACCCTTATCCATACAAGAAAATGTTATGCTGTGCGTGTATATATATATATATAAATCAGAGCAGCAGCAAATAACAGTCAATGGTGGGTGCAAAGCCCACAGCTCGTAAACTGCAAGCCTAAGGTATATAATAATAAGAAAATAGGCAGCACTACAAAGATAAGTAAATAAAAGCTTAGACATTATTAGCCCACGTGCAATGTTTCAGTCCTTTTCAAGTAAGGTCCTGGACACAAGGACTGACACATTGCACGTGCGCTAATCAAGTCCAAACTTTTTTATAACCTCAACATTTTCTGTATGTGATATGGGGCATGCTGGTATAACCTGGGTATCTTCTGTATATAATTATATATGTACAGCTGGTATAAGTTATACATCTTCTTGTATATAGTGATATGGAGCATGCTGGTATAACCTGGGTATCTTCTGTATATAATTATATATGTACAGCTGGTATAAGTTATACATCTTCTTGTATATAGTGATATGGAGCATGCTGGTATAACCTGGGTATGTTCTGTATATAATTATATATGTACAGCTGGTATAAGTTATACATCTTCTTGTATATAGTGCTTTGGAGCATGCTGGTATAACCTGGGTATCTCCTGTATATAATTATATATGTACAGCTGATATAAGTTATACATCTTCTTGTATATAGTGATATGGAGCATGCTGGTATAACCTGGGTATCTTCTGTATATAATTATATATGTACAGCTGGTATAAATTATACATCTTCTTGTATATAGTGATATGGAGCATGCTGGTATAACCTGGGTATCTTCTGTATATAATTATATATGTACAGCTGGTATAAGTTACACATCTTCTTGTATATAGTAATATGGAGCATGCTGGTATAACCTGGGTATCTTCTGTATATAGTTATATATGTACAGCTGGTATAAGTTATACATCTTCTTGTATATAGTGATATGGAGCATGCTGGTATAACCTGGGTATCTTCTCTATATAATTATATATGTACAGCTGGTATAAGTTATACATCTTCTTGTATATAGTGATATGGAGCATGCTGGTATAACCTGGGTATCTTCTGTATATAATTATATATGTACAGCTGGTATAAATTATACATCTTCTTGTATATAGTGATATGGAGCATGCTGGTATAACCTGGGTATCTTCTGTATATAATTATATATGTACAGCTGGTATAAGTTACACATCTTCTTGTATATAGTAATATGGAGCATGCTGGTATAACCTGGGTATCTTCTGTATATAATTATATATGTACAGCTGGTATAAGTTATACATCTTCTTGTATATAGTGATATGGAGCATGCTGGTATAACCTGGGTATCTTCTGTATATAATTATATATGTACAGCTGGTATAAATTATACATCTTCTTGTATATAGTGATATGGAGCATGCTGGTATAACCTGGGTATCTTCTGTATATAATTATATATGTACAGCTGGTATAAGTTATACATCTTCTTGTATATAGTGATATGGAGCATGCTGGTATAACCTGGGTATCTTCTCTATATAATTATATATGTACAGCTGGTATAAGTTATACATCTTCTTGTATATAGTGATATGGAGCATGCTGGTATAACCTGGGTATCTTCTGTATATAATTATATATGTACAGCTGGTATAAGTTATACTTCTTCTTATATATAGTGATATGGGGCATGCTGGTATAACCTGGGTATCTTCTGTATATAATTATATATGTACAGCTGGTATAAGTTATACATCTTCTTGTATATAGTGATATGGAGCATGCTGGTATAACCTGGGTATCTTCTGTATATAATTATATATGTACAGCTGGTATAAATTATACATCTTCTTGTATATAGTGATATGGAGCATGCTGGTATAACCTGGGTATCTTCTGTATATAATTATATATGTACAGCTGGTATAAGTTACACATCTTCTTGTATATAGTAATATGGAGCATGCTGGTATAACCTGGGTATCTTCTGTATATAGTTATATATGTACAGCTGGTATAAGTTATACATCTTCTTGTATATAGTGATATGGAGCATGCTGGTATAACCTGGGTATCTTCTGTATATAATTATATATGTACAGCTGGTATAAGTTATACTTCTTCTTATATATAGTGATATGGGGCATGCTGGTATAACCTGGGTATCTTCTGTATATAATTATATATGTACAGCTGGTATAAGTTATACATCTTCTTGTATATAGTGATATGGAGCATGCTGGTATAACCTGGGTATCTTCTGTATATAATTATATATGTACAGCTGGTATAAATTATACATCTTCTTGTATATAGTGATATGGAGCATGCTGGTATAACCTGGGTATCTTCTGTATATAATTATATATGTACAGCTGGTATAAGTTACACATCTTCTTGTATATAGTAATATGGAGCATGCTGGTATAACCTGGGTATCTTCTGTATATAGTTATATATGTACAGCTGGTATAAGTTATACATCTTCTTGTATATAGTGATATGGAGCATGCTGGTATAACCTGGGTATCTTCTCTATATAATTATATATGTACAGCTGGTATAAGTTATACATCTTCTTGTATATAGTGATATGGAGCATGCTGGTATAACCTGGGTATCTTCTGTATATAATTATATATGTACAGCTGGTATAAATTATACATCTTCTTGTATATAGTGATATGGAGCATGCTGGTATAACCTGGGTATCTTCTGTATATAATTATATATGTACAGCTGGTATTAGTTACACATCTTCTTGTATATAGTAATATGGAGCATGCTGGTATAACCTGGGTATCTTCTGTATATAATTATATATGTACAGCTGGTATAAGTTATACATCTTCTTGTATATAGTGATATGGAGCATGCTGGTATAACCTGGGTATCTTCTGTATATAATTATATATGTACAGCTGGTATAAATTATACATCTTCTTGTATATAGTGATATGGAGCATGCTGGTATAACCTGGGTATCTTCTGTATATAATTATATATGTACAGCTGGTATAAGTTATACATCTTCTTGTATATAGTGATATGGAGCATGCTGGTATAACCTGGGTATCTTCTCTATATAATTATATATGTACAGCTGGTATAAGTTATACATCTTCTTGTATATAGTGATATGGAGCATGCTGGTATAACCTGGGTATCTTCTGTATATAATTATATATGTACAGCTGGTATAAGTTATACTTCTTCTTATATATAGTGATATGGGGCATGCTGGTATAACCTGGGTATCTTCTGTATATAATTATATATGTACAGCTGGTATAAGTTATACATCTTCTTGTATATAGTGATATGGAGCATGCTGGTATAACCTGGGTATCTTCTGTATATAATTATATATGTACAGCTGGTATAAATTATACATCTTCTTGTATATAGTGATATGGAGCATGCTGGTATAACCTGGGTATCTTCTGTATATAATTATATATGTACAGCTGGTATAAGTTACACATCTTCTTGTATATAGTAATATGGAGCATGCTGGTATAACCTGGGTATCTTCTGTATATAGTTATATATGTACAGCTGGTATAAGTTATAAATCTTCTTGTATATAGTGATATGGAGCATGCTGGTATAACCTGGGTATCTTCTCTATATAATTATATATGTACAGCTGGTATAAGTTATACATCTTCTTGTATATAGTGATATGGAGCATGCTGGTATAACCTGGGTATCTTCTGTATATAATTATATATGTACAGCTGGTATAAATTATACATCTTCTTGTATATAGTGATATGGAGCATGCTGGTATAACCTGGGTATCTTCTGTATATAATTATATATGTACAGCTGGTATAAGTTACACATCTTCTTGTATATAGTAATATGGAGCATGCTGGTATAACCTGGGTATCTTCTGTATATAATTATATATGTACAGCTGGTATAAGTTATACATCTTCTTGTATATAGTGATATGGAGCATGCTGGTATAACCTGGGTATCTTCTGTATATAATTATATATGTACAGCTGGTATAAGTTACACATCTTCTTGTATATAGTAATATGGAGCATGCTGGTATAACCTGGGTATCTCTTGAATATAGTTATATATGTACAGCTGGTATAAGTTATACATCTTCTTGTATATAGTGATATGGAGCATGCTGGTATAACCTGGGTATCTTCTGTATATAATTATATATGTACAGCTGGAATAAGTTACACATCTTCTTGTATATAGTAATATGGAGCATGCTGGTATAACCTGGGTATCTTCTGTATATAGTTATATATGTACAGCTGGTATAAGTTATACATCTTCTTGTATATAGTGATATGGAGCATGCTGGTATAACCTGGGTATCTTCTCTATATAATTATATATGTACAGCTGGTATAAGTTATACATCTTCTTGTATATAGTGATATGGAGCATGCTGGTATAACCTGGGTATCTTCTGTATATAATTATATATGTACAGCTGGTATAAATTATGCATCTTCTTGTATATAGTGATATGGAGCATGCTGGTATAACCTGGGTATCTTCTGTATATAATTATATATGTACAGCTGGTATAAGTTACACATCTTCTTGTATATAGTAATATGGAGCATGCTGGTATAACCTGGGTATCTTCTGTATATAATTATATATGTACAGCTGGTATAAGTTATACATCTTCTTGTATATAGTGATATGGAGCATGCTGGTATAACCTGGGTATCTTCTGTATATAATTATATATGTACAGCTGGTATAAGATATACATCTTCTTGTATATAGTAATATGGAGCATGCTGGTATAACCTGGGTATCTTCTGTATATAATTATATATGTACAGCTGGTATAAGTTACACATCTTCTTGTATATAGTGATATGGAGCATGCTGGTATAACCTGGGCATCTTCTGTATATAATTATATATGTACAGCTGGTGTAAGTTATACATCTTCTTGTATATAGAGATATGGAGCATGCTGGTATAACCTGGGTATCTCCTGTATATAATTATATATGTACAGCTGGTATAAGTTATACATTTTCTTGTATATAGTGATATGGAGCATGCTGGTATAACCTGGGTATCTTCTGTATATAATTATATATGTACAGCTGGTATAAGTTATACATCTTCTTGTATATAGTGATATGGAGCATGCTGGTATAACCTGGGTATCTTCTGTATATAATTATATATGTACAGCTGGTATAAGTTACACATCTTCTTGTATATAGTAATATGGAGCATGCTGGTATAACCTGGGTATCTTCTGAATATAGTTATATATGTACAGCTGGTATAAGTTATACATCTTCTTGTATATAGTGATATGGAGCATGCTGGTATAACCTGGGTATCTTCTGTATATAATTATATATGTACAGCTGGTATAAGTTACACATCTTCTTGTATATAGTAATATGGAGCATGCTGGTATAACCTGGGTATCTTCTGTATATAGTTATATATGTACAGCTGGTATAAGTTATACATCTTCTTGTATATAGTGATATGGAGCATGCTGGTATAACCTGGGTATCTTCTGTATATAATTATATATGTACAGCTGGTATAAGTTATACATCTTCTTGTATATAGTGATATGGAGCATGCTGGTATAACCTGGGTATCTTCTGTATATAATTATATATGTACAGCTGGTATAAATTATACATCTTCTTGTATATAGTGATATGGAGCATGCTGGTATAACCTGGGTATCTTCTGTATATAATTATATATGTACAGCTGGTATAAGTTACACATCTTCTTGTATATAGTAATATGGAGCATGCTGGTATAACCTGGGTATCTTCTGTATATAATTATATATGTACAGCTGGTATAAGTTATACATCTTCTTGTATATAGTGATATGGAGCATGCTGGTATAACCTGGGTATCTTCTGTATATAATTATATATGTACAGCTGGTATAAGATATACATCTTCTTGTATATAGTAATATGGAGCATGCTGGTATAACCTGGGTATCTTCTGTATATAATTATATATGTACAGCTGGTATAAGTTACACATCTTCTTGTATATAGTGATATGGAGCATGCTGGTATAACCTGGGCATCTTCTGTATATAATTATATATGTACAGCTGGTGTAAGTTATACATCTTCTTGTATATAGAGATATGGAGCATGCTGGTATAACCTGGGTATCTCCTGTATATAATTATATATGTACAGCTGGTATAAGTTATACATTTTCTTGTATATAGTGATATGGAGCATGCTGGTATAACCTGGGTATCTTCTGTATATAATTATATATGTACAGCTGGTATAAGTTATACATCTTCTTGTATATAGTGATATGGAGCATGCTGGTATAACCTGGGTATCTTCTGTATATAATTATATATGTACAGCTGGTATAAGTTATACATATTCTTGTATATAGTAATATGGAGCATGCTGGTATAACCTGGGTATCTTCTCTATATAATTATATATGTACAGCTGGTATAAGTTATACATCTTCTTGTATATAGTGATATGGGGCATGCTGGTATAACCTGGGTATCTTCTGTATATAATTATATATGTACAGCTGGTATAAATTATACATCTTCTTGTATATAGTGATATGGAGCATGCTGGTATAACCTGGGTATCTTCTCTATATAATTATATATGTACAGCTGGTATAAGTTACACATCTTCTTGTATATAGTAATATGGAGCATGCTGGTATAACCTGGGTATCTTCTGTATATAATTATATATGTACAGCTGGTATAAGTTATACATCTTCTTGTATATAGTGATATGGAGCATGCTGGTATAACCTGGGTATCTTCTCTATATAATTATATATGTACAGCTGGTATAAGTTATACATATTCTTGTATATAGTAATATGGAGCATGCTGGTATAACCTGGGTATCTTCTCTATATAATTATATATGTACAGCTGGTATAAGTTATACATCTTCTTGTAAATAGTAATATGGAGCATGCTGGTATAACCTGGGTATCTTCTGTATATAATTATATATGTACAGCTGGTATAAGTTATACATCTTCTTGTATATAGTGATATGGAGCATGCTGATATAAACTGGGTATCTTCTGTATATAATTATATATGTACAGCTGGTATAAGTTATACATCTTCTTGTATATAGTGATATGGAGCATGCTGGTATAACCTGGGTATCTTCTCTATATAATTATATATGTACAGCTGGTATAAGTTATACATCTTCTTGTGTATAGTGATATGGAGCATGCTGATATAAACTGGGTATCTTCTGTATATAATTATATATGTACAGCTGGTATAAGTTATACATCTTCTTGTATATAGTGATATGGAGCATGCTGGTATAAACTGGGTATCTTCTGTATATAATTATATATGTACAGCTGGTATAAGATATACATCTTCTTGTATATAGTGATATGGAGCATGCTGGTATAACCTGGGTATCTTCTGTATATAATTATATATGTACATCTGGTATAAGATATACATCTTCTTGTATATAGTAATATGGAGCATGCTGGTATAACCTGGGTATCTTCTGTATATAATTATATATGTACAGCTGGTATAAGTTATACATCTTCTTGTATATAGTGATATGGAGCATGCTGGTATAACCTGGGTATCTTCTGTATATAATTATATATGTACAGCTGGTATAAATTATACATCTTCATGTATATAATGATATGGAGCATGCTGGTATAACCTGGGTATCTTCTGTATATAATTATATATGTACAGCTGGTATAAGTTATACATCTTCTTGTATATAGTGATATGGAGCATGCTGGTATAACCTGGGTATCTTCTGTATATAATTATATATGTACAGCTGGTATAAGTTATACATCTTCTTGTATATAGTGATATGGCACATGCTGGTATAACCTGGGTATCTTCTCTATATAATTATATATGTACAGCTGGTATAAGTTATACATCTTCTTGTGTATAGTGATATGGAGCATGCTGATATAAACTGGGTATCTTCTGTATATAATTATATATGTACAGCTGGTATAAGTTATACATCTTCTTGTATATAGTGATATGGAGCATGCTGATATAAACTGGGTATCTTCTGTATATAATTATATATGTACAGCTGGTATAAGATATACATCTTCTTGTATATAGTGATATGGAGCATGCTGGTATAACCTGGGTATCTTCTGTATATAATTATATATGTACATCTGGTATAAGATATACATCTTCTTGTATATAGTAATATGGAGCATGCTGGTATAACCTGGGTATCTTCTGTATATAATTATATATGTACAGCTGGTATAAGTTATACATCTTCTTGTATATAGTGATATGGAGCATGCTGGTATAACCTGGGTATCTTCTGTATATAATTATATATGTACAGCTGGTATAAATTATACATCTTCATGTATATAGTGATATGGAGCATGCTGGTATAACCTGGGTATCTTCTGTATATAATTATATATGTACAGCTGGTATAAGTTATACATCTTCTTGTATATAGTGATATGGAGCATGCTGGTATAACCTGGGTATCTTCTGTATATAATTATATATGTACAGCTGGTATAAGTTATACATCTTCTTGTATATAGTGATATGGCACATGCTGGTATAACCTGGGTATCTTCTCTATATAATTATATATGTACAGCTGGTATAAGTTATACATATTCTTGTATATAGTAATATGGAGCATGCTGGTATAACCTGGGTATCTTCTCTATATAATTATATATGTACAGCTGGTATAAGTTATACATCTTCTTGTATATAGTAATATGGAGCATGCTGGTATAACCTGGGTATCTTCTGTATATAATTATATATGTACAGCTGGTATAAGTTATACATCTTCTTGTATATAGTGATATGGAGCATGCTGATATAAACTGGTTATCTTCTGTATATAATTATATATGTACAGCTGGTATAAGTTATACATCTTCATGTATATAGTGATATGGAGCATGCTGGTATAACCTGGGTATCTTCTCTATATAATTATATATGTACAGCTGGTATAAGTTATACATCTTCTTGTATATAGTGATATGGAGCATGCTGATATAAACTGGGTATCTTCTGTATATAATTATATATGTACAGCTGGTATAAGTTATACATCTTCTTGTATATAGTGATATGGAGCATGCTGATATAAACTGGGTATCTTCTGTATATAATTATATATGTACAGCTGGTATAAGATATACATCTTCTTGTATATAGTGATATGGAGCATGCTGGTATAACCTGGGTATCTTCTGTATATAATTATATATGTACATCTGGTATAAGATATACATCTTCTTGTATATAGTAATATGGAGCATGCTGGTATAACCTGGGTATCTTCTGTATATAATTATATATGTACAGCTGGTATAAGTTATACATCTTCTTGTATATAGTGATATGGCACATGCTGGTATAACCTGGGTATCTTCTGTATATAATTATATATGTACAGCTGGTATAAGTTACACATCTTCTTGTATATAGTGATATGGAGCATGCTGGTATAACCTGGGCATCTTCTGTATATAATTATATATGTACAGCTGGTGTAAGTTATACATCTTCTTGTATATAGTGATATGGAGCATGCTGGTATAACCTGGGTATCTTCTGTATATAATTATATATATACAGCTGGTATAAGTTATACATCTTCTTGTATATAGTGATATGGAGCATGCTTTTATAACCTGGGCATCTTCTGTATATAATTATATATGTACAGCTGGTATAAGTTATACATCTTCTTGTATATAGTTATATGGAGCATGCTGGTATAACCTGGGTATCTTCTGTATATAATTATATATGTACAGCTGTTATAAGTTATACATCTTCTTGTATATAGTGATATGGAGCATGCTGGTATAACCTGGGTATCTTCTATATATAATTATATATGTACAGCTGTTATAAGTTATACATCTTCTTGTATATAGTGATATGGAGCATGCTGGTATAACCTGGGTATCTCCTGTATATAATTATATATGTACAGCTGGTATAAGTTATACATCTTCTTGTATATAATGATATGGAGCATGCTGGTATAACCTGGCTATCTTCTGTATAGAATTATATATGTACAGCTGGTATAAGTTATACATCTTCCTGTATATAGTGATATGGAGCATGCTGGTATAACCTGGGTATCTTCTGTTTATAATTATATATGTACAGCTGGTATAAGTTATACATCTTCTTGAATATAGTTATATGGAGCATGCTGGTATAACCTGGGTATCTTCTGTTTATAATTATATATGTACAGCTGGTATAAGTTATACATCTTCTTGTATATAGTGATATGGAGCATGCCGGTATAAACTGGGTATCTTCTGTATATAATTATATATGTACAGCTGGTATAAGTTATACATCTTCTTGTATATAGTGATATGGAGCATGCCGGTATAACCTGGGTATCTTCTGTATATAATTATATATGTACAGCTGGAATAAGTTATACATCTTCTTGTATATAGTAATATGGAGCATGCTGGTGTAACCTGGGTATGTTCTGTATATAATTATATATGTACAGCCGGTATAAGTTATACATCTTCTTGTATATAGTGATATGGAGCATGCTGGTATAACCTGGGTATCTTCTGTATATAATTATATATGTACGGCTGGTATAAGTTATACATCTTCTTGTATATAGTGATATGGAGCATGCTGGTACAACATGTGTATCTTCTGTATATAATTATATATGTGCAGCTGGTATAAGTTATACATCTTCTTGTATATAGTGATATGGAGCATGCTGGTATAACCTGGGCATCTTCTGTATATAATTATATATGTACAGCTGGTATAAGTTATACATCTTCTTGTATATAGTGATATGGAACATGCTGGTATAACCTGGGTATCTTCTGTATATAATTATATATGTACAGCTGGTATAAGTTACACATCTTCTTGTATATAGTGATATGGAGCATGCTGGTATAACCTGGGTATCTTCTCTATATAATTATATATGTACAGCTGGTATAAGTTACACATCTTCTTGTATATAGTAATATGGAGCATGCTGGTATAACCTGGGTATCTTCTGTATATAATTATATATGTACAGCTGGTATAAGTTATACATCTTCTTGTATATAGTGATATGGAGCATGCTGGTATAACCTGGGTATCTTCTCTATATAATTATATATGTACAGCTGGTATAAGTTATACATATTCTTGTATATAGTAATATGGAGCATGCTGGTATAACCTGGGTATCTTCTCTATATAATTATATATGTACAGCTGGTATAAGTTATACATCTTCTTGTAAATAGTAATATGGAGCATGCTGGTATAACCTGGGTATCTTCTGTATATAATTATATATGTACAGCTGGTATAAGTTATACATCTTCTTGTATATAGTGATATGGAGCATGCTGATATAAACTGGGTATCTTCTGTATATAATTATATATGTACAGCTGGTATAAGTTATACATCTTCTTGTATATAGTGATATGGAGCATGCTGGTATAACCTGGGTATCTTCTCTATATAATTATATATGTACAGCTGGTATAAGTTATACATCTTCTTGTGTATAGTGATATGGAGCATGCTGATATAAACTGGGTATCTTCTGTATATAATTATATATGTACAGCTGGTATAAGTTATACATCTTCTTGTATATAGTGATATGGAGCATGCTGGTATAAACTGGGTATCTTCTGTATATAATTATATATGTACAGCTGGTATAAGATATACATCTTCTTGTATATAGTGATATGGAGCATGCTGGTATAACCTGGGTATCTTCTGTATATAATTATATATGTACATCTGGTATAAGATATACATCTTCTTGTATATAGTAATATGGAGCATGCTGGTATAACCTGGGTATCTTCTGTATATAATTATATATGTACAGCTGGTATAAGTTATACATCTTCTTGTATATAGTGATATGGAGCATGCTGGTATAACCTGGGTATCTTCTGTATATAATTATATATGTACAGCTGGTATAAATTATACATCTTCATGTATATAATGATATGGAGCATGCTGGTATAACCTGGGTATCTTCTGTATATAATTATATATGTACAGCTGGTATAAGTTATACATCTTCTTGTATATAGTGATATGGAGCATGCTGGTATAACCTGGGTATCTTCTGTATATAATTATATATGTACAGCTGGTATAAGTTATACATCTTCTTGTATATAGTGATATGGCACATGCTGGTATAACCTGGGTATCTTCTCTATATAATTATATATGTACAGCTGGTATAAGTTATACATCTTCTTGTGTATAGTGATATGGAGCATGCTGATATAAACTGGGTATCTTCTGTATATAATTATATATGTACAGCTGGTATAAGTTATACATCTTCTTGTATATAGTGATATGGAGCATGCTGATATAAACTGGGTATCTTCTGTATATAATTATATATGTACAGCTGGTATAAGATATACATCTTCTTGTATATAGTGATATGGAGCATGCTGGTATAACCTGGGAATCTTCTGTATATAATTATATATGTACATCTGGTATAAGATATACATCTTCTTGTATATAGTAATATGGAGCATGCTGGTATAACCTGGGTATCTTCTGTATATAATTATATATGTACAGCTGGTATAAGTTATACATCTTCTTGTATATAGTGATATGGAGCATGCTGGTATAACCTGGGTATCTTCTGTATATAATTATATATGTACAGCTGGTATAAATTATACATCTTCATGTATATAGTGATATGGAGCATGCTGGTATAACCTGGGTATCTTCTGTATATAATTATATATGTACAGCTGGTATAAGTTATACATCTTCTTGTATATAGTGATATGGAGCATGCTGGTATAACCTGGGTATCTTCTGTATATAATTATATATGTACAGCTGGTATAAGTTATACATCTTCTTGTATATAGTGATATGGCACATGCTGGTATAACCTGGGTATCTTCTCTATATAATTATATATGTACAGCTGGTATAAGTTATACATATTCTTGTATATAGTAATATGGAGCATGCTGGTATAACCTGGGTATCTTCTCTATATAATTATATATGTACAGCTGGTATAAGTTATACATCTTCTTGTATATAGTAATATGGAGCATGCTGGTATAACCTGGGTATCTTCTGTATATAATTATATATGTACAGCTGGTATAAGTTATACATCTTCTTGTATATAGTGATATGGAGCATGCTGATATAAACTGGGTATCTTCTGTATATAATTATATATGTACAGCTGGTATAAGTTATACATCTTCATGTATATAGTGATATGGAGCATGCTGGTATAACCTGGGTATCTTCTCTATATAATTATATATGTACAGCTGGTATAAGTTATACATCGTCTTGTATATAGTGATATGGAGCATGCTGGTATAAACTGGGTATCTTCTGTATATAATTATATATGTACAGCTGGTATAAGATATACATCTTCTTGTATATAGTGATATGGAGCATGCTGGTATAACCTGGGTATCTTCTGTATATAATTATATATGTACATCTGGTATAAGATATACATCTTCTTGTATATAGTAATATGGAGCATGCTGGTATAACCTGGGTATCTTCTGTATATAATTATATATGTACAGCTGGTATAAGTTATACATCTTCTTGTATATAGTGATATGGAGCATGCTGGTATAACCTGGGTATCTTCTGTATATAATTATATATGTACAGCTGGTATAAGTTATACATCTTCTTGTATATAGTGATATGGAGCATGCTGGTATAACCTGGGTATCTTCTGTATATAATTATATATGTACAGCTGGTATAAGTTATGCATCTTCCTGTATATAGTGATATGGAGCATGCTGGTATAACCTGGGCATCTTCTGTATATAATTATATATGTACAGCTGGTGTAAGTTATACATCTTCTTGTATATAGTGATATGGAGCATGCTGGTATAACCTGGGTATCTTCTGTATATAATTATATATATACAGCTGGTATAAGTTATACATCTTCTTGTATATAGTGATATGGAGCATGCTTTTATAACCTGGGCATCTTCTGTATATAATTATATATGTACAGCTGGTATAAGTTATACATCTTCTTGTATATAGTGATATGGAGCATGCTGGTATAACCTGGGTATCTTCTATATATAATTATATATGTACAGCTGTTATAAGTTATACATCTTCTTGTATATAGTGATATAGAGCATGCTGGTATAACCTGGGTATCTCCTGTATATAATTATATATGTACAGCTGGTATAAGTTATACATCTTCTTGTATATAATGATATGGAGCATGCTGGTATAACCTGGCTATCTTCTGTATAGAATTATATATGTACAGCTGGTATAAGTTATACATCTTCCTGTATATAGTGATATGGAGCATGCTGGTATAACCTGGGTATCTTCTGTTTATAATTATATATGTACAGCTGGTATAAGTTATACATCTTCTTGAATATAGTTATATGGAGCATGCTGGTATAACCTGGGTATCTTCTGTTTATAATTATATATGTACAGCTGGTATAAGTTATACATCTTCTTGTATATAGTGATATGGAGCATGCCGGTATAAACTGGGTATCTTCTGTATATAATTATATATGTACAGCTGGTATAAGTTATACATCTTCTTGTATATAGTGATATGGAGCATGCCGGTATAACCTGGGTATCTTCTGTATATAATTATATATGTACAGCTGGAATAAGTTATACATCTTCTTGTATATAGTAATATGGAGCATGCTGGTGTAACCTGGGTATGTTCTGTATATAATTATATATGTACAGCCGGTATAAGTTATACATCTTCTTGTATATAGTGATATGGAGCATGCTGGTATAACCTGGGTATCTTCTGTATATAATTATATATGTACGGCTGGTATAAGTTATACATCTTCTTGTATATAGTGATATGGAGCATGCTGGTACAACATGTGTATCTTCTGTATATAATTATATATGTGCAGCTGGTATAAGTTATACATCTTCTTGTATATAGTGATATGGAGCATGCTTTTATAACCTGGGCATCTTCTGTATATAATTATATATGTACAGCTGGTATAAGTTATACATCTTCTTGTATATAGTGATATGGAGCATGCTGGTGTAACCTGGGTATCTTCTGTATAGAATTATATATGTACAGCTGGTATAAGTTATACATCTTCTTGTATATAATGATATGGAGCATGCTGGTATAACCTAGGTATCTTCTGTATATAATTATATATGTACAGCTAGTATAAGTTATACATCTTCTTGTATATAGTGATATGGAGCATGCTGGTGTAACCTGGGTATCTTCTGTATATAATTATATATGTACAGCTGGTATAAGTTATACATCTTCTTGTATATAGTGATATGGAGCATGCTGGTATAACCTGGGTATCTTCTGTATAGAATTATATATGTACAGCTGGTATAAGTTATACATCTTCTTGTATATAATGATATGGAGCATGCTGGTATAACCTAGGTATCTTCTGTATATAATTATATATGTACAGCTAGTATAAGTTATACATCTTCTTGTATATAGTGATATGGAGCATGCTGGTATAACCTGGGTATCTTCTGTATATATTTATATATGTACAGCTGGTATAAGTTATACATCTTCTTGTATATAGTGATATGGAGCACGCTGGTATAACCTGGGTATCTTCTGTATAGAATTATATATGTACAGCTGGTATAAGTTATACATCTTCCTGTATATAGCGATATGGAGCATGCTGGTATAACCTGGGTATCTTCTGTATATAATTATATATGTACAGCTGGTATAAGTTATACATCTTCTTGTATATAGTGATATGGAGCATGCTGGTATAACCTGGGTATCTTCTCTATATAATTATATATGTACAGCTGGTATAAGTTATACATCTTCTTGTATATAGTGATATGGAGCATGCTGGTATAACCTGGGTATCTTCTGTATATAATTATATATGTACAGCTGGTATATGTTATACATCTTCTTGTATATAGTGATATGGAGCATGCTGGTATAACCTGGGTATCTTCTGTATATAATTATATATGTACAGATGGTATAAGTTATACATCTTCTTGTATATAGTGATATGGAGCATGCTGGTATAACCTGGGTATCTTCTGTATATAATTATATATGTACAGATGGTATAAGTTATACATCTTCTTGTATATAGTGATATGGAGCATGCTGGTATAACCTGGGTATCTTCTGTATATAATTATATATGTACAGCTGGTATATGTTATACATCTTCTTGTATATAGTGATATGGAGCATGCTGGTATAACCTGGGTATGTCCTGTATATAATTATATATGTACAGCTGGTATAAGTTATACATCTTCTTGTATATAGTGATATGGAGCATGCTGGTATAACCTGGGCATCTTCTGTATATAATTATAAATGTACAGCTGGTATAAGTTATACATCTTCTTGTATATAGTGATATGGAGCATGCTGGTATAACCTGGGTATCTTCTTTATATAATTATATATGTACAGCTGGTATAAGTTATACATCTTCTTGTATATAGTGATATGGAGCATGCTGGTATAACCTGGGATCTTCTGTATATAATTATATATGTACAGCTGGTATAAGTTATACATCTTCTTGTATATAATGATATGGAGCATGCTGGTATAACCTGGGTATCTTCTGTATATAATTATATATGTACAGCTGGTATAAGTTATACATCTTCTTGTATATAGTGATATGGAGCATGCTGGTATAACCTGGGTATCTTCTGTATATAATTATATATGTACAGCTGGTATAAGTTATACATCTTCTTGTATATAGTGATATGGAGCATGCTGGTATAACCTGGGTATCTTCTGTGTATAATTATATATGTACAGCTGGTATAAGTTCTACATCTTCTTGTATATAGTGATATGGAGCATGCTGGTATAACCTGGGTATCTTCTGTATATAATTATATATGTACAGCTGGTATAAGTTATACATCTTCTTGTATACAGTGATATGGAGCATGCTGGTATAACCTGGGTATCTTCTGTGTATAATTATATATGTACAGCTGGTATAAGTTATACATCTTCTTGTATATAGTGATATGGAGCATGCTGGTATAACCTGGGTATCTTCTGTATATAATTATATATGTACAGCTGGTATAAGTTATACATCTTCTTGTATACAGTGATATGGAGCATGCTGTGATAACCTGGGCATCTTCTGTATATAATTATATATGTACAGCTGGTATAAGTTATACATCTTCTTGTATATAGTGATATGGAGCATGCTGGTATAACCTGGGTATCTTCTGTATATAATTATATATGTACAGCTGGTATAAGTTATACATCTTCTTGTATATAGTGATATGGAGCATGCTGGTATAACCTGGGTATTTTCTGTATATAATTATATATGTACAGCTGGTATAAGTTATACATCTTCTTGTATATAGTGATATGGAGCATGCTGGTATAACCTGGGTATTTTCTGTATATAATTATATATGTACAGCTGGTATAAGTTATACATCTTCCTGTATATATAGTGATATGGAGCATGCTGGTATAACCTGGGTATCTTCTCTATATAATTATATATGTACAGCTGGTATAAGTTATACATCTTCTTGTATATAGTGATATGGGGCATGCTGGTATAACCTGGGTATCTTCTGTATATAATTATATATGTACAGCTGGTATAAGTTATACATCTTCTTGTATATAGTGATATGGAGCATGCTGGTATAACCTGGGTATTTTCTGTATATAATTATATATGTACAGCTGGTATAAGTTATACATCTTCCTGTATATAGTGATATGGAGCATGCTGGTATAACCTGGGTATCTTCTGTATATAATCATATATGTACATGTTCTTGTATATAGTATATAATTAGACCCTTTCACCTCTTGACAGCAGAGACCATAACTCTGTACACATGGCAGCTGGAGTGGGGGAGGGTTTGATGTATATTTCGACCTATTTTGCCATTTGCAGAAAGTGACAGAATTATGTAAATGTATTTTATAATATCCCGCCTGTGGAATGGATAATTATCTCCTGCGGATTCATCAGCTTCTTGGCTCGGTCTCTACATTTCCAAGTCTACTTGAAACTTATTAACTCAAACACTTCAGCCGCCTGTGGCTTTTTGAAGTGGAGGTAAAGAAAAGAGAATGGAACCCAGGAAACTCCTGGGCCACTGCCCTGCTAAAGATTAACATGCTCCTGAAATATTCTGTGCTGCTGTGAGACTCTGCTTCTTCCATTTTCCTACTAGCAGTAATCAACCACATCCCCCTTCTCACATAATTATGCTACCCCTGTCCGTACTAACATCACCACATGAGTGGACAGGTCAACTCCCCCCACAATATAAGAGCATTCCTTTCCTGAAATAATCTGTGCTGCTGTGATTACTCCTTAGATTTCATTCTTTTGATATTTAAAGTCAATGATATTATTATACTACGTAGCACAATGAAAATGATTGCATTTCCTTGAAGTAGTACATAAAAAAACATCAAGACATGATCTATGATTTCAATAATTGCTTCTTAAAGGAAATGCATCACTGTTTTTATTCTTCTTATCTGTTTTTCACATTTATTTTTTTTGATACGGAAAAGGGATAGCCGCTATCTTGCCAACACTGTAAACAGCAGTTCAGAGATTTACTTTATGGCAGCTACATGGATAAAAGAAAACCAAGTCAGAAAATGATGTATTGATTTCTATAGGAGGGTGTTGTGATCATGTCCTGTGACATGCAGAGAGAGGGAGGAGGGAGGAGGAGGTGAGCTGTTACCATCACTTTTATAACAGAGGTGTTACCTTGCATTGTAATCCTGCCGGTGATGATAATGAGATGTCTGCTGACCCTTGCCCCTAATGTACACAGCACAAGCTGAAAAGTGATCTCTTGCCGATCTAAGTTTAGTACGTTAGAACCGCAGGGGGATCCACAATACGAAACACAGAATTACAGCAGCTACACTAGGGGTTTGGGTCCACTCCATGATTATAACAACCTTCATGTTTACTTATGGAAATCTGATGTGGTTGCAAGAATACGCCATAAAAGCCTGATCAGTAATGGTCCCAGTGGGGGGTCTCGCACCTATCGGGAGAACATGGATCCTGCTCTGAAGTCTATGGTAGTTACGGAAAGGGCCGAGCAAGCAGCCATAAATGCTTTAAGTGGACTGGTCAGCTCTTCTGACATAGTTAATGATTGTATTCCCCATGAAATAACTATTATGACTCTACATTATACCATTCCTCTGTTATTCCTCCTATAAATGTATGAATAAATTGATACCTGGGTGTTATCAGTTGAGGGTGTGTCCCTACATAGTCAGGACTGACAGAGAGAGACAGTGTAGGGACACGCCTCTTTGACAAGGGGAACGGTAACACCCAGTTGTCAATTTATTCATAATTTTCCAAGAGGAATAACAGAGGAATAGCACAACGCAAAGTTCTAAAAAATATATGTTCCAGAATTGTCATTTCATGGGAAATACAAGTATTTACTAAAATAGACATGTCAGAAAAGTTAGCCTCTTTAGGGTATGTTCACACAGAGTTTTTTTGGCGCTGTTTTTGATGCATAAACACCCGAAAATGCCTCCTATTGATTTCAATGTGAGGCGGAGGCGTTTTTTTTTGCTGTGAACATAAAGAAAATGTTTGCGGGAAAAATAAGTGTCATGTCCTTTCTAAAGGCGTTTCCATCTCTGACCTCCCTTTGACATCAATGGGAGGGGGAAAAAGCGGTTTTCGTGGCGTTTTTTGGCCGCGGCAGGCAGGCAGGTCAAAATCTGCCTCAAAATTCCTGAAAATCTCCAATCAGCAATAAATGATGAGATAACACGAGGGTCGGAGCTGATATCCAGACAGACACTTGCTGCAACAATACGTTATATGTTGAACGCAAATCTATTGATCAGTACCAAAAAAGGGACTGATTTTGGTACAGACTTCGCGTCTTATCTGGAGGCAATGTAAAAGGGGCCTTAGGAACTTTAAAGGACCTGTCCGGGCATCCTATTCATAGGATAGGTCATCAGTATATGATTGGTGGGGGTCCGAAACCCAGACCCCCCACTGATCAGCTGCTCCTGCTGCCTCCGGTCCCCGGATGTTATGTAGTGTATGCTGTTTTTTGAGCCGGAAGCAGATAGCTGCGTACATTTTCACTTGAACAATGGAAATCGAAGAAGACGAAGCAGCTGATCCGTGCGGGGATCGGGTGTCGGAGTCCCATGATCATATATTGATGACCTATCCTGTGGATAGGTCATCATTTGCCCATGCCTGGACCTCTTTAATTCTAAGGCCTCAAGCACACTTGCATCAGCGTTTTCATGGCCGTTTTTCACGGATCCGTGTGTCCGTGATTATATCAGTGTGGTTCCCATGTGTACTCCGTGTCCACTTCCGTGTTTCCGTTTCTGAGAAGAAACTAATTCCATTAGAAACATTAGAAATCTATATTGTGAGTGCCGCGCATAGTACTCACTGTCCAGGGTGCTGAAAGAGTTAAACGATCAGTGCTGGATAGAGAGAAGGGGCTGCACTGAACTGCAGTAACTCTTTCAGCACCCTGGACAGTGAGTACCATGCGCAATGCTCACAATATAGATTTCTAATGCTTCCTTCAAAAACCTGCAACAAAAAAAAATTATACTTACCCAGAACTCCCTGCTTCTTCCTCCAGTCCGGCCTCCTGGGATAATGTTTCATCCCATGTGACCGCTGCAGCCAATCACAGGCTGCAGCGGTCACATGGACTGCTGCGTCATCCAGGGAGGTCGGACTGGATGTCAAAAGATGAACGCCTCACAAAGACAACGGCCGGGTATGTATGAACTTATTTTTCTTTCTATCGCTGCGTTCCGCTGCGGAAACTCTGCCCGAAAGGGCTGCCTCTTCTCTCTATCCAGCACTGATAGAGAGAAGAGGCTGCCGATCAGAGCTGGACAGAGAGAAGAGGCTGGCGATCAGTGCTGGATAGAGAGAAGAGGCTGGCGATCAGTGCTGGATAGAGAGAAGGGGCTGCCCCTCCTCTCTATCCAGCACTGATCAGCAGCCTCTTCTCTCTATCAGTGCTGGAAAGAGAGAAGGGGATGGCGATTCGTGCAGTGCAATATCTCACTCTACGTTTACTTCTGCCCGGCACTATTTAGGCATTGTATGGCGGCAGTATTTAGGCATTGTATGGCGGCACTATTTAGGCATTGTATGGCGGCACTATTTAGGCCTTGTTTGGCGGCAGTATTTAGGCCTTGTATGGCGGTAGTATTTAGGCATTGTATGGCGGCAGTATTTAGGCATTGTATGGCGGCACTATTTAGGCATTGTATGGCGGCAGTATTTAGGCCTTGTATGGCGGTAGTATTTAGGCCTTGTATGACGGCACTATTTAGGCATTGTATGGCGTCACTATTTAGGCATTGTATGGCGGCAGTATTTAGGCCTTGTATGGCGGTAGTATTTAGGCCTTGTATGGCGGTAGTATTTAGGCATTGTATGGCGGCAGTATTTAGGCATTGTATGGCGGCAGTATTTAGGCATTGTATGGCGGCAGTATTTAGGCCTTGTATGGCGGTAGTATTTAGGCCTTGTATGGCGGTAGTATTTAGGCATTGTATGGTGGCAGTGTTTAGGTATTGTATGGTGGCAGTGTTTAGGCCTTGTATGGCGGTAGTATTTAGGCCTTGTATGGCGGCAGTATTTAGGCCTTGTATGGCGGTAGTATTTAGGCCTTGTATGGCGGTAGTATTTAGGCATTGTATGGTGGCAGTATTTAGGCATTGTATGGTGGCAGTGTTTAGGCATTGTATGGCGGCACTATTTAGGCATTGTATGGCGGCAGTATTTAGGCATTGTATGGTGGCAGTATTTAGGCATTGTATGGTGGCAGTATTTAGGCATTGTATGGTGGCAGTATTTAGGCATTGTATGGCGGCAGTATTTAGGCATTGTATGGCGGCAGTATTTAGGCATTGTATGGCGGCAGTATTTAGGTATTGTATGGTGGCAGTATTTAGGCATTGTATGGTGGCAGTATTTAGGCATTGTATGGCGGCAGTATTTAGGCATTGTATGGTGGCAGTGTTTAGGCATTGTATGGCGGCAGTATTTAGGCCTTGTATGACGGTAGTATTTAGACACCTAATGGCAAAATAATGAATTGCATGACGGTATTATTTAGGTACTGAATGGCAGTTTTGTGTGGGAATTGTATGTAAGTATTATTTGCCTTTGTATGGTATTAGGTAATAAACATTTATGTAAAAAGTCATATGTGTCTGTGTTTTATATGATGAGAAATGTCTTATCATTTTACTTTCTGTCCATAGCCCCATTTTCTAAAAAACGAACCCTGGGGGTTCATGCCTATGACAATGCTGTGTACATGGACCCTAAAGGTCCTAAAGTTGAAGATCTCTCCTCCACGGTCCTGTGCCATAGAATATATACTAATCTGCATCTACACATACACACTGTATACAGCCTGGTGACTGGTCATGTACTGGAAAATGAAATGACACAAAAACCCCTTTGTACATCTAGTTCCCTGCGGTTTTGCACCACGCTGCTAATTGTTACTTACAAAGACAACAGACATCACGAGCGACGCGATTACATGATATATTCTGCATATTATCAGAGCGCTCCTTATTAACCGCTCAATACCAGTGACTTATTTTACCGGAAGTCATTCACATAGCGATCGCAGAGCAAGATGAGTACTCCACTACTGCCACCTAATGGTCAGACAAGGCACCTGGCTCCAGAAATCACAATACAAGACCTAACGTACTTACTATAATTCCAGTATAATACAGTACAATTCTTATTCACACGGCTTTGGGGACCCTGCTGATTTTTTTTTCATTGCTGTAATTATTATTATTATTATTATTATTATTAAAAGAAGGAAAATGAAAAAACTGTGAACCCCTTTATGATCCCGCATGCACCAGTATTAAACATTCTGCGTGACTTGAACCTAAAACTACAGCGCCAGGTGCATCAGTATTAGGCCCTGTTCACACTGAGTTTTTACAGGCAGAAAATTCTGCCTCAAAATTCCGTCTGGAATTTCGAGGCAGATTTTGATCTTCTGAACGCCGTTTGACGCGTTTTTCGCTGCGTATTTCACGGCATATTTCGCCCGCGGCAATTGAGCTCTGCGGGCAAAAATAACGTGGAAAACGCTTTCTCTGACTCCCATTGATGTCAATGGGAGGTCAGAGACGTAAACGCCCAAACATAGGCCATGTCGCTTCTTTTTCCCGCGAGTGGTTTCCGTGTCAAAAAAACTCTGTGTGAACAGGGCCTTAATATGCTCAAAGAGAATCTATGTGTATAAAAAGCATACGATAATTACCACGGCCACCAATTTTTGCCTGTGCTATCCCAGATTTATTTACACATCTGGCATTCGCTATACAGAGGAGAATTACAGGATTTATTTTTTCTGTAAATACGTTTGATGCAAATTTTTAAACAGAATGTGAAAGAAATGGAAAGAAAACAATTTTGTTTTCCCGATTTCTGACCATTTTTACCCAAAAATCGACAAAATAAAAACAAAATATCAGATACAATATAACAAAAAAATCTAAAAGCTCTGCTTGTCCCGCAAAAAAACAACTAATGGGGGTAGACGAAGAATACAAAATATTCACCTTTAGGCCACATTGACATTCATTTCATGCAATGCACGCTGGGTCACGCAGCGATCTTTGGCCGCACGACCTCTGTCGTGGCCAAAGTCGCCGTGTAGCCCTAGCCTTAGAATGCACCATTCCAAAATGTGACTTTTTGCAATGCCAAAAACAACTAGAGTCATTTTTGGGGGAGGCAGAGGTTCAAATACCTAAACCGCAGGGGCACAGAGAAGTTTCTAATACATCTTTATGTTTCCATTGTGGAGAGGGTGCGGTGGTGGAATGTAGAAGAGATTTGTGATATCAAGCTGGAGACTCCCCTGCATGATGTCTAGAAACCTAAGGCTGGATTCACACGAGCGTGTTCGGTCCGTAATGGACGGACGTATTTCGGCCGCTAATCCCGGACCGAACACAGTGCAGGGAGCCGGGCTCCTAGCATCATACTTATGTACGACGCTAGGAGTCCCTGCCTCTCCGTGGAACTGCTGTCCCGTACTGAAAACATGATTACAGTACGGGACAGTTGTCCTGCAGCGAGGCAGGGACTCCTAGCGTCGTACATAACTATGATGCTAGGAGCCCGGCTCCCTGCAGTGTGTTCGGTCTGCTATTTCCGGCCGAAATACGTCCGTCCATTACGGACGTAATGTGCTCGTGTGAATCCAGCCTAACAGAACATACAGACAGTCTGACGTTAACCAATTATTGCCTGTATCCCACGTTTTTTCAGTGTATTCTGTACAAATCTGTGTAATCTTTATATTAGACACTGCACAGTCATATGATAGAAGAAAAAGAACTGTCACACAAAAGTATAAGAGCTCAGCTAAGCTGTTAGGGCCCTGTCTGACAACCAGCTTGCTGACTGTTTCCAGTGAATTGTGAATGTAGCTCTGGAGTATAATACAGGCAGTAAATCAGGATCAATACAGGATAAATAATGTAATGTATGTAAACAGTGACTCCACCAGCAGAATAGTGAGTGCAGCTCTGGAGTATAATACAGGATGTAACTCAGGATCAGTACAGGATAAGTAATGTAATGTATGTACACAGTGACTCCACCAGCAGAATAGTGAGTGCAGCTCTGGAGTATAATACAGGATGTAACTCAGGATCAGTACAGGATAAGTAATGTAATGTATGTACACAGTGACTCCACCAGCAGAATAGTGAGTGCAGTTCTGGAGTATAATACAGGATATAACTCAGGATCAGTACAGGATAAGTAATGTAGGTACACAGTGACTCCACCAGCAGAATAGTGAGTGCAGCTCTGGAGTATACTACAGGATGTAACTCAGGATCAGTACAGGATAAGTAATGTAATGTATGTATGCAGTGACTCCACCAGCAGAATAGTGAGTGCAGCTCTGGAGTATAATACAAGATGTAACTCAGGATCAGTTCAGTACAGGATAAGTACTATCCTATCTGCCCAGGCCTCATACCATCTGCCTGGGCTTGGAAAGTACCCTGAGGGGGGTTCCATCCTAGGATGGAGCCTCAGACCTCTACCTCCCGGAGCATGCCAGCGGGGGGTAGAGGGTCATCCCAGCTGGCTGTGAATATGCAAACGGTCGTGGGGGTGAGGAGATCATCTCGAGGCAAGGCTATCCTGGCTCCCCCCGTGGCTGGAACCCTGGATAAGGGTATGGAGACGCGGTCCGGCATGGTGATAGAGGTGTTGTCATCTGGAGAAGGACCAGCACTGTCCGGACATTTGGATGACGGTCGTGTGGAGGAATGGGGACAGCTGAGGACCGGAGAGACGGTGGAGAACTTGAGCTCCCGTCTGGCTATGCGGTTGGAGGAGTATCGGGACCTCAGGAAGTCGCTGCAACGGCTCCGTGCGGACTTGGCGGTCGCCAGAGGAAGGGCTGCAAAGGCCTCAGGAGGTAAGAGGTCCCGATACCGTTTTAATGTGAAATCCTTGTTGGAGGATATAAAAGAAGTGGAAGAAAGACGTGAGGAGATTGTGGCAGGCGGAGGGGTGTTTGGAGAAAAATGCCAAAACGAAGAGAGGTTTGCCGAGATGGCAGCACCTATAAAAATAGAAAGTATGGAGGAAGACACAGCAAAGGAAAATGTGGTGGAGGCAATGGAGCATGAAACTGTAAAGTCCAGAGAAGGCACAGATTCTGAGGCACCCAGGAGCAGTGAGGAGGAGGAGGGTGGACACACAGCTGGGAATAATCAGGAGTGTTTTGAAACTGACAGTGAGCGGCCTCCAGGATTACTCACACAGATCCGTAATGTGGAGTCGCCGGTATCCTTCCAGGGATTTTGTTTCGGTGCGGAGTTACCCGCAGAGGAGGAAAAAGAAAAGAAAAAAAAATTTAAGAAGAAAAAAAAGGAAAAGGAAAAAAAATCTGCTAAAGGTTCATTTAAAATGGTGTATACAGCAAGATCCTTCCTGTGCTCTGAGCCAGATGAAAGTCAGGATCAGGGCACAGGTCCCGCAAGACCCCCAGCTCAAGCCTCTGCAGTGGGGCTGGAGCGGGAATGCGGGGAGAGTGTTACGGGTCCGGCATTAGAACACGTGGTGGTCAAAATGGCGCCGGACGCCAACCCCTGCAAAGGGGGCGGTACTGGTGGCCTGGTGACGCCAGGGGGTGTGTCCCCGTGTCCGGTGAATGGCGAGCCCGGGAAACTGGTCTTTGATGCGAGTCAGGGGTCGGGAGAACGGGTAAACAAGAAACCGGATGTGGTGTCTGAAAGCCGGTAGTCTGTCGGTGTCGCAGTAAAGCCGTCAGACGTTCCGGAAAAGGGCGGTCACAGAGGGGGCTCCGTCTCTGTTGGCCACTCCTCTGTGGGAGGGGGGAGTGGTCCGGCGCCGGAGGCGGCTCCAGTGACGTCAGTGGCTCCTTCGTCCGCATCGCTGAAAAGTGGTGTAGGCGAGAAGGGGGCTGCTGGCGTCGGGGGCGACGGTGGCCCCTTTCCCAAAAATGTTCCGCGCATAGAACAGATGGGGGTTAATGAGGCGGAGGGCACAGCGGGGACATCGCTTATAACATCTGGTGGCGTACCTGCAAAGGTGTCTGATGATGCGGAGACTGAAGCAATGTCTAATCAAACAAAATGTACAGAAAAAATACATAACATAGAACCAGGCCTGGCCAGAAGGATGACTGCAGGGGGACCTGGTGGGTTAAATAAAAAAGTTGCGGCTGTGGATGTGGAAACTGCTGGGGGTATGCAGGTGTCTGTAAATAAAGTTGCTGGAGTGTCTGCTGGTAATGGGGTGTTGAGTGCTGTGTCTGTAGGTGGTGAGGTGGTGGGTGGTGGGGATGGGGTATCAACCAGGGGCAATGGGCCTGGCGCTCCTCTTGCTGTGACATCCGGCAGGTCTTATGCTGGTGTCGCAGCGGGGGGACAGCAGGCCCACCCATCTGCATCCTCAAGGTCCGGGGACGGTAACTTGCAACAACGTCTCTTGGACCCATTAAGAGAGGGAAAGCAAACCCTAACCATAGGGGGAGTGCAGAAGGACCTGTCTTTCTGGATAGACAGATATGGTCTAAATGCCTTCCGAGAGCAACGAGATCAGTGGTCGCTCCCAACAGCCGGGCAGGCTGTAGCCAGGAGGAATGTGGTCCGTCTCCGGTGGCGTGGCAATGATGCGTGCCCTCCCAGAAAGAGGGTGGTGGAGCTGCTGCTGGGGATGGGCTTCAAGGTGAGAGACATCTTTGCCTTGATACATCCTCATGGCTTGGTCGAGTTTGACATCAGCTTTGTTCACCTAGGGGGCCTTGAGGTCTTCTGGGGGAACTACGAGCTGATGAAGGACGAGCCTGGCTGGCGAGACTTTGCTGCATAAGCAATTTCTCGTCAAAGTGGTCCCAAGAGAGTGACCGTTCTTACCCGTAACGAGTCACTCTCTTGTATTGATATCATGACCTGGTTGGGAAGGTACGGAGAGGTAGTAAAGATGCCACGGAAGAACATGGATGAGTTTGGCATCTGGTCAGGGGCCTGGACGTTCATGGTTAAACTAAAGCGTCTGGGACAGACGGTGTCCCACATACCATCGTCTGCTTTCCTGGGAAGAGATCGGATCCTTGTCTTCTACCAGGGGCAGCCGAAGTTGTGTCACTGGTGTGGCGACCCCTCACATTTGAGTGCAGACTGCAAGGTGCAGAAGTGTGCTCATTGTGGGGGGATTGGTCATCTAGCCGCATCGTGTGACCGTATTCGCTGCAACCTGTGTGGTGACTTAGGTCACCCGTTCAGTCGGTGTCCTCGCTCTGTTGTCAATGCTTGTTCCAAACCTGCAGAGGATGAGAGGAGGGAGGCCTCCATGGGTGAGGGTGCGGGCAGGGACGATGGGGCACAAGGGCAAGGGAAGAATGCAAAGAAGGGTCCCCCTTCTCGCCAGAGAAGGGCGGAGAAGCGAAGGAAGGAGAGGATTCGGAGGGCGCTCCAGGAAACTGGGACGACCTCTGATTCGGATCTGGATGCCCCCCCTGAAGCTGATGCCCCTGGGGAGGCCGAATTGAACGAGGAGATGAGGAGGATACAAAGGGAGCAGAGGGCTGAGGACTCTCAGTCCTCCCACTATGAAAGTGTGGGAGAGGAAGAGAGGACTCAGCCTACAGCAAAAGGGACACCGGGCAAAACCCAAGGGCCAAATACATCTTGCCCCGCCCTGGCCCAGGAAGGTAAATCCTGTACCCCCCTGGTGCTCTCTACTGATCGATACCATGCTCTCGTGGACATTCCAGCCTCTCATACTAAGAGGGAGGGCATGGTAGGGCACCCTAGAGTCGTTGAGCCTCCCCTGCTGCAGGGGCCGTTGCCCCCAGAGGGGGAGGTTGACCCGGAACTTGGGGATGAAGATGGGAATAGGGTGGCGAGTATGGACTCCTCAGTTTGCAAGAAGCGAGGCAAAGAAGGGGGGTCCTCATCAGATAGAAGGGGGGGGGGTGGGAAGAAGAAAGCCGTCTAACTCAAACATCCATGATGGCGGCACCCACTCCGTTGACGCTGGCATCAATTAATGTTGCCAGCATTAAGTCAGATAGGGCGAGATTTGCAGCCTTTGATTTTCTTGGCCGAGTTGAAGCCGACATTTTGTTTTTGCAGGAGACCAGGCTGTCACTTTTGGCAGACGTCGTTAAATCTAGGAGGGAGTGGCGACGCGGGCCTTCCTACTGGTCTCTTGCGGCTGAGCCCTATAGCGGAGTGGCGGTCCTTTTCACCGCACCGGTAACATGCCGACAGATGATTGAGTTAGAAATGGGGAGGTGCTTGATCTTAGATGTCCTCATGAGGGGACAGGAATTAAGATTAATCAATATATACGGACCCCAGAGCAAATGGGACCGTAAAAGTGTCTTCATGAGGATTAAGCCTTTCCTTTTTTCAGGTAGACAAGTTATCTTTGGAGGGGACTTCAATACTGTCGTGAGGCCCCGAGATAGAGGAGGTTCCGGAGATAAAAACTTGACCTATGATAGTTTAGCATTAAAAAATATAGTTAGCGATGCTCGCCTGGTGGATATCCACATCAGGCATACCCCAGGCCACTCGGGTTTCACCTATCGTAGAGGTAGTTGTAGGTCTAGGATAGACAGGTTTTTTTTGAAGGAGGAAGCCATCTCTTCACTAGTGTCCGTTGTTGAGGTGGAGTTCTCCGATCACTGTATGATTATTTTCTCTTTGAACATTGCAGAGTCCCTCCAGATGGGAAGAGGTATATGGAGGCTGAATTCTACTCTCTTGGAAGAAGCGGAGATAAGACAGGCCTTTGAGGATTTTCTTCAGAGCCAGGTACCTTTGTTGGATCTCAGTGGTACTAAGTCTTAGTGGTGGGAGTTGTTTAAAGTCCGGGTGGCAGGATTTTTCCGCATGCTCTCGAGCCTCAGGTCTATGAGTAGGTACCACCTATATCAGGAACTGAGGAGGAAACTCGAACATCTGGTCTCAACCGGGGGTAGTGGGGAGGAGATCTCCGTGGTGAAAGCTTTGCTCAGGAGGTGTCAGTATGATAGGCACACATCTTTAGTTCTTGAAAGGGATTTCGGGAGGTACCGCTCGCCCGACCCCTACAGGAACTGTAAGATGTCACTGAGTCGTAAGGTTGTGACAGGACTGATTGATAGTACAGGATCTCTGAAGAGATCCAAATCAGGGATCTTGGAGGTCGTCAGATCCTTCTACTCGCACCTCTTGGGGAAGCAAGATCCAAACCGAGACGAGATGTCGGCTTTCCTGGCTGAAACCATCCCTGAGCCAGGGGTAGACCCCTCTCTCGGTGTTTTGATAGACTCGATCAAGGAAGAGGAAGTGGGATTGGCGATTGATGGGCTTGCCCTCAAAAAATCGCCAGGGCCGGATGGCTTAACATCCGAGTTATATAAGACTTTTAAAGGAACCCTAGTTCCCCTCTTGACTGAGGTGTTTAATGAGTGCCTTTCCTCGGGTACTTTGCCAATGTCAATGAGGAGGTCAGCCTTGATCGTTTTATCGAAGGGTAAAGACTCGACCCGTATTGAGAATTGGCGTCCCATAGCGCTGCTCAATACGGACAGAAAGGTTCTCGCAAAGGTGCTGTTTAATCGGCTGGTGAAGTTTGCATCCCGGCTCCTTTCGCAGGTCCAGCATTGCTCTGTTCCAGGCCGCAGCACATTTATTGCTGTCCTCAGTGTCAGAGAGGCAGTGGAGCAGGGAAATTCTGGTCGGTGGGAGGGGTACATCCTGTCCTTGGACCAGGCCAAGGCTTTTGACCGGGTGGACCACGAGTACCTCTGGTCGGTCCTTCTGAGGTACGGCCTACCGGGGGGGTTTGTCAATTGGCTACAGACCTTATACACTGGGGCTGAGACTTTTGCGCTGGTGAACTGTTGGGTTGGAACCCCCTTTGAGGTTGGGTCTGGTGTCCGCCAGGGTTGTCCCTTGAGCCCTTAGCTATATGCGTTCGCAATTGATCCTTTTCTTAAAAGGATCGATCGTGGGCCATTGGCGGGAGTCGGGGCCGGCCTGGAGGGGCCGGAGGCCACTCAGAGGGTGGTTGCAGACGACGTCTCCATTTTTGTCTCCTCGAGAGGGGAGGCAGAGTGGGTGATGTCGGAAGTGGATCGTTACTCATTGGCATCTGGGTCCAAGATCAACCGGGATAAGTGCAAAAGTCTCTGGCTGGGAGGAGGAGATCCTGGTTTTGATCTTCCGGACACCCTTCCAGAGCCTCAGGGGTCTGCTAAGATCTTAGGAGTCGAATTTGGCCCGGGTGATTACCCCAAGAAGAACTGGGAGGATAGGCTGAATCTAGTTGCCCAGAAGGTCGACCAATGGAAGGGTTGGTCCTTAACCCTGAGGGAAAGGGTTCACTTGGCCAAGGCCTACCTGGTGCCCATGTTGCTTTACCTGGGCAGTGTGTGCATCTTGCCAGAACCTCTCTGGACGCGGGTCTATAGCCTGTTCTTCCAGCTGTTATGGGGGAACAGGCTCAACCTAATCAAGAGGGAGGTTACTTACCTACCAAGGACACTAGGCGGGTTAGGTATGGTTAACCCGGTGGTGTTCCTAGTTAACACCTTTGTTAAGATCAACCTGGCAAACCTCTGGCAAGAGAGGGCTCCTTGGTGGATATCCTCCTGCAGGGGGTGGTTTCGGCCTTTCTTCCAGGAATGGGAGAGAGGAGGGCAAGTGAAAGACCTGCGTACACCTCACGGACATATCCCGGCTTATGCCACCCTGGCGCTGAAGATTGTTCGCCGGTGGGGTCTGGAGGTGTGGGAGATCAGGACCATGTCGAGAAAATTTCTTGACAGGAGGGTCCTGATGACCCACTTCCAGAAGCCCCTGGCGCTCAAAGACTGCCCAAGTAGAGACCTCGGGGTGGGATTAAAACTTTTAAATTCAGCGAGGATTCCCCAGAAGTTTTGGGATCTGGCTTGGCGTTGCTTCCATGGGAGACTGTATGTGAGGGGCAATCTAAAGTGCAGAAGCTCTGATGATCGGGATTGCCCCCGGGAGGAGTGCGGCGGAGTGCTGGAAAGCATGGAGCATTTCTTCAATACAGAGGTATACAAAAGGGTGGGAGCCTCCATTGGTTGGCCAGGTCTAACCAGCCTCTCCTATGCTGGGTGGGCCTATGGAGTGTTCGGAGACCTCGGTGGTAGGGACCATTGCACCTTGTTTCTAGTCAGTATAGTGGTCAGGCACTTTATGTGGAATGCACGATGTCTAGTTTCTACCCAGAAGAAAATCCTCCTAGTGGATGAGGTTGTTAGCAATATCATGGGTGACCTGGTGAAGGTGCATTCTTTGGAGGTCGGCAGATTGGGAGCATCCAAAGCCTCTCGTCTTTGGAGGGGCTTTTCCTTTTGGGTGCCTTAATGTGTCTGCTTTCATGAGGGAGGGGGGGTCGTCACCGGTGCTCAACTAGAGGTGGGGGTCTGCGTTCCGCTGAGGCACCAATAAAACATTTTTAGCGATAGGGCTCGGAATAAGGGAAAGGTGAGGGTCAGCATAGGGTCAGCTTTCAATAGGGTCAAGAAAAGGGCTAGTAATAGGGTAAGGAGATAGGGCAAGCGATAGGGAGGGTGCAGCGGTGGACATGGTACCTTGGCCTCTGGGGGGGTGCTGGGGGGGGGGCTTTCCCTTCTCTCTATCTGGTGATGGGCTAGGTAAGCACAGGAAGATTTTTGTTTTGTTTAGGATTGAAATGGCAGGAAAAAGGTTTACAAGCGACCGAACTTGGTGCTTTCGGGTACGGTGTATTTTGTATATGGTTTGGTATTTGGACAAATTGGTGATGTGTATTGTATTATATTGTAAAAATGTTGTTAGAATAGGGATAGACTTAAGGGGGTTAATAGATAGGTTGGGAGGGGGGTCGGGGGGGGGTGTGCCTGACCTGGGCTGGGGTGTTGGGTGTGGTGGCGGGGGCCAGCATCTGGACTATGCGGATGTGAGAGGACATGAGGCGAGATGCTGGCTGCGGTGGTGGAGATTAGGTAAGAGGGGTAAGGTTAGGGAAAGTCAGGATGTGTATAGTGTGATTTAAAAAAAAAAAAAATATTTGGATTTGTATTATTATTATTATATAGAAAAAATAAAATAATGTGTGGATTAGTATTATTATATTTTGGATTATTTTTGTTATTATTATTATTATTTTATTTGCTATTATTATGTTGTTCGATTATTATCATCATTACTATGTTGTTTCTTTAGGACCTTGGTTGACGCGTGTCGGGGGATTTTCTGTTGGTACTTTGGATTACGTTTATATGATGTTTGTATATATTCTAGTTATTGTTTAGCTTCGGATGAAGTGTAGATGTAAGTATATAAGAGTGGGGTGTATGTGGCCGGGTCTGGTATAGTTTTCTCTTCTCATATACAGAGATGTATATAAGAAAATTTGTTTATAAGAATTGAGTTGTGACTTTTTGGTTATATGGAATTAGTTATGTATTTGTTTTTCAGTTTATGTTTTGTAAATTTATATAAAATAAAGAGATACAGGATGTAACTCAGGATCAGTACAGGATAAGTAATGTAATGTATGTATACAGTGACTCCACCATCAGAATAGTGAGTGCAGCTCTGGAGTATAATACAGGATATAACTCAGGATCAGTACAGGATAAGTAATGTAATGTATGTACACAGTGACTGCACCAGCAGAATAGTGAGTGCAGCTCTGCAGTATAATACAGAATGTAACTAAGGATCAGTACAGGATAAGTAATGTAATGTATGTACACAGTGACTCCACCAGCAGAATAGTGAGTGCAGCTCTGGAGTATAATACAGGATGTAACTCAGTATCAGTACAGGATAAGTAATGTAATGTATGTACACAGTGACTCCACCAGCAGAATAGTGAGTGCGGCTCTGGAGTATAATACAGGATATAACTCAGTATCAGTACAGGATAAGTAATGTAATGTATATACACAGTGACTCCACCAGCAGAATAGTGAGTGCAGCTCTGGAGTATAATACAGGATGTAACTCAGGATCAGTACAGGATAAGTAATGTAATGTATGTGCACAGTGACTCTACCTACAGAATAGTGAGTGCAGCTCTGGAGTATAACACAGGATGTAACTCAGGATCAGTAATGTATTTACAAATTGACACAATGATTTTCTTCATACAACTGCTGCCTGAATTCATTGTAATGTTCTGGAAACAAAATGTTTCTATAGTTCTGTGTTATACTTCTACGTATGAAGACAATTTTTATACTTTTCTTATATTAAGTTTGAAATGTGATCTTTTTTTAAGTGATATGTCACATATAAATTGACAATAGAATACAGTATCTGTGGAATAACACTGATATGAAATGACAATAGCGAGCGTACAATGTATACATGAAGCTCTAGAGCGGATATACAAACTTGGGGTACATTTTGAACAATGCTCCATTCTCCTCCAGTAATTACACATGTAAAACCTTCACATATAAACACAATTAAAAGATGTGGGTGAGAATATGAATTAAGAAATCGCTATTATAGTCACATGGAATTTTCCACATTTTGTTCACAGGCTTCCCACGCACGGCGACAGCGGAATATTACCCAAAAGTCAGGTCGCTGCGCTCACACCGAGACTGCACATCAGTCACTCTGCAATCCATGGAGAATGTAATAATAGATCTGATGTGTTATATTTATATTCCATAGAAGAACTGTCAGGAAAGGTTTTTATTTCACTCTGTGGCACAAAAATAATCAGAATAACCCAACAAGAAAACTATTAGGGTCAATTTTTGCCAGATTTGTGGCAAAATCCGTGGCAGAAAAAGTATGTGGGCAAAAAATATAATAGAGCAGATTTACGAATGTGTTAGAATTTGGTGTAAAATATGGCAAAATGTGGCGCATTTAGTTTTAGACCTATTTATTAAGCAAATGTGCCAAAAAGAACAGATGTTTGTGCCTCACTAGACACGTTTTAGAAGTGTCTCGAAAAAGGGGCACGGCTTAGTGGAAAGGGGCACGGCTTAAAATGTGCCCAAATTGCGTCAAAGAATTGGCACAAAATTCTGTCCCGAATTAAGTGAAATTAAAAATTGTATAAACGAGAAGAACAGATCATGCGGGATGCATTTTGACCGCAATGTGAAAACCAAGCCTAATAAACTGAGTAGTGGTCTTCAGATAATGGAGTTGATTTAACCCCTTAGCGATATCTGCCACCCCAATATGGCGCGAATCAGCAGCCGGCTATTTCATACAGCTAATACTCTCCGGCTGTTGGCAGGATCGGATATACCTTAAATCCTGGCTGTTTAACCTCTCAGATGCTGCGGTTAATAGCGACCGCAAAATATGAGCGCTTTGATAGAGGGAAGGGGCTGCTTCTGTCCCACCATCGGTTGCCATGACAGTCGCAGGCCTATTTAAGGCCTCCAGTGCTATATCGTTAAAGGGGCTGTCTGGGCACAGGACACCCGGACCCCACACCGATCAACTGCTCCAGCTGCCTACAGGCACCGGATGTCCATGCCGGAAGCAGATGGCTCCAGTCAGAGTATAGCGACCACGCTGCAGTACTGAAGCTCTGATCCTATTCAAGTGAATAGGCAGGGACGTAGAAGGGGGGAATAGGCGGGGATGTGCCCCAGGCACAACTAGGAGGGAAGGAAGGTGCGGTTGCTACGGGGCCCACGGAATGAGGGGGCACGTGCCGACCAGTCCATACTGCGCCGGGCTGGGCGGCACGGACCCCCTCATTCCCGGTGGCGTCGCCTGCATTGGGCATACGGGGTATCCTTAGGACACAGATAAAATTGAATACTATGGCAGAGCAAGGAGCTAGGTCCCTGCGCAGGCCGGCGCGATGATGTCAATGGATTACACTGGGCTGCGCAAGCATCCCATCTCGTAGGCTGATGTGGAGCTGCTCCGTACGTCGCGGGAATGGGGGTAGGTGAGTACTACAAGTTTTTTTAAAATTAGTTTGGGGTCTGTGTGGTGCTACAGAAGGGGGGTATGTGGCACTACCTACTGGGGGCTGTGGGGCACTACCTACAAGGGGGGAGAGTGGCACTATTTAAAAGGGGGGAGTATGGCACTATCTACAAGGGGGGCTGTTTGGCACTAGCTACAGGGGGCCATGTGTGGCAATATCTACAGGGGGGCTATGTGGCACTATCTACAGGGGGCTGCATGGCACTATATACAGGGTGCTGTGTGTGGCACTATCTACAGGGGACTGTGTTGCACTATATACAGAGGGCTGTGTGTGGCAATATCTACAGGGGGGCTATGTGGCACTATCTACAGGGGGCTCTGTGTCACTATATACAAGGGGTAGGGCACTATCTACAAGGGGGGATGTGGCACTACCTACAGGAGGCTATGTGTGGCACTATCTACGGGGGGGGCTGTGTGTCACTATATACAAGGGGTAGGGCACTATCTACAAGGGGGGATGTGGCACTATCTACAGGAGGCTATGTGTGGCACTATCTACGGGGGGGCTGTGTGTCACTATCTACAGGGGGCTGCATGGCACTATATACACGGGGCTGTGTGGCATTATCTATGGGGGACTGTGTGTCACTATATACAGGGGTCTGTGTGGCACTATCTACAGGGGTGTGTGTGGCACTATCTACAGGTGGCTGCGTGTCACTATATACAGGGTGCTGCGCGTTACCATATACAGGGGGCTGTGTGGCAATGTCTACAGGGGGGTGGCACTATCTACAGGGGGTGCTATGTGGCACTATATACAGGGGGCTGTGTGACATTATCTACAGGGGGCTGTGTAGCACTATATACAGGGGGCTGTGTGGCACTATCTACAGGGGGGGTGTGGCCCTATCTACAGGGGGTGCAATGTGGCACTATCTACAGGGGGCTGTGTGGCACAATATACCGGGAGATGTGTGTGGCACTATCTACAGGGGGCTGTGTGGCACTATCTACAGCGGTGTGTGTGTGTGTGGCACTATATACAAGGGGGCTGTATGGCCCTATATACAGGGGGCTGTGTGTCACTATCTACAGCGGTGTGTGTGGTACTATCTACAAGGGGGCACTGTATAACATCTGATGCCCGGAAGCAGCAGGAATAGCTGATTGGTGCGGGGTCCAGGTGTCGGACCCTCATCGATCATATACCCTGTGGATAGGTCATCAGTACGAAAAACCGTCCCGTGCCCAGACATCCCCTTTAAGTCTTGATAGAGTCAAGACTTAATAGTAGAGCACAGATAAAGTAAATACACTGTAATACATAAGATTTGCAGTGCACTGCATGAACGATCTAACGGGTGCACGGTACAGTCCCCCAGAAAGTAAAAAAATAAAATATATATATATATATAAAACAAAACTTTTTCCCATTTTTTGCAAAAAAACTAAGCAATAAAAAATAATAAACATATTTGGCAACGCCGCAACCGTAGAAGTCTGAACGATTGAAATAACATGTTACATTTCCTGCTAAGTGGGCGCCAGAATTGACATTTTTTGGCCAACTTACAGCCCTATAAAAAATGATCAAAAGGGGACAAATAAAACTACATCTCACTCCGCTCCTTTAACAGACAAATAAAATAGTTATGGCTCTCGGAATATGGCGGCACAAAACACATATTTTTTAATAACGTATTTTTACTTTCTAAAAGTGGTGAAAGATAAAAAATATATATATATAAATTTTGTATCGCCGTAATCATATTAACCCGCAAAATAAAGTAACAGGTCAGTTTTACTGCCCAGTGAAAACGAAACCTCTAAAACGATGGTGAGAATTGCAGTTTTTTTTCAATTCCACCCCTCAAATATTTTTTTTCGTTTCTCAGTACATTATATGGTACATTAAATGGTGCCATCAAAAAATACAACTCGTCTCGAAAAAAATACCAAATAAAAACAAGCTCTCGAAAAAAATAAAAAAATACAAAAAAATTGAAAAATGGGTCTTGATATGCGACCATCACAATGAACAAAAATGAAAAAAAAAAATGGAAATGGTCTCCAAGGGGTTAATCAACCTCAGTAGAATATAGTCTCTTACATCGTCCCAACGCGTTTCGCCACATTAGTTACAACGCGATTCGGAGACTGAGAAAAAAAAAGTTGCCGAAAAAACACTAATACCGATTATTGGCGCAAAAAAAACAAGCCGCCAAGTGTAACAACGAGACATAGGAGGCGCTAGATGAACGGCCTATCACGGTCCATCTATGACAGATGATTCCTCACTAATCTAGACCTGACGGTGCACCGATCGTGTGTGCCCCCGATACAACAGATTCCACATGTCCGGCTATTTAAGCTCAAAGCCTCACCCACCCAGTATGATGCGCTCGCCGAGGTCAAGTCCGACTAGACAGAGCAGGCCAATCAGAGCCCTGGTCAAGGCGAACCTCAACATCGTCATATGAAGAACAAGCCGATGGCCAAGTCAAAATACCATCATTCAATGTTACCCCTGTGCCCATACATGATTGTCATCCTGCCCGATAACGTCACCCACATGTTCAAGAATTCTTCTCCTAAATTGGCGGATGATATTATCAATATAATTGAGTGGGCGTGGACAGGTGATGCAGTATACTAGACCCTGTGATTTACAATTAAAAAAAATCCCAATTTTTTTATACTCCATGCCGTGAGGGCGATCCTGCAAAAAAACGGGAGAGTTGGGCGCTTTTAAGGCTGGGACTATTTCATGCACCGTCATTGAGTGTCTATATCTAAACTTAGAGAGAAAAACGAAGCATAGAAACTCTTTCAAGTATTTCCCTGTATGTAGTGCGTGCAAAGAGTTAATTGATAGGACTATTCGCTGGGATATAACGCTTTCAACTGTGCGGCGTATCGGGCGCTTTACTGACCTCTAGTGGATTTTTCAAAAACTCTCTTTCCAAAACCATTCTCAAACCCTAAAAATTGGACCTTGATCCTACAGATAATGTATTGTGCTAAACGACACCCAGTAACACTCCACCTGTGCAACAACCATCATCATTAAATTCAAAAGGCGCTAGGCAAGGTACGAGCATGTAGCGCTCAACTCCTTCCAGTAGATTTCAATGGAAAATTGGCAAATGGGGTTCACAGGACCCCCATTCTCCCAATAGGTGAGAGTCCTGGAGATGGGATCAACACCATTTATGCATTTATGGCATATCCTGAATACTCCTTTAATAGTAACATCCTTGGAGGTCTAGAGCAAGTAAGGGGTTAAGGGCGACTTCTCTAGTGGTCTAGGGGGTAAAGAGGTCAATCGTGACATCCCTATTTGTCCAGGGTAGAGGTGTAGAATGGTGAACGTGGTCTAGGCCAATGAAGGGGTAAATTCTATAGAAGCGGGGGAAAAAACGGTGGCTGTAGGCAATTGCCCAGTTTGCCACACCACTGTGAAAAATGTCCACAGTACATCAGGATGTAGACATCATGCACACAGTCATATTCCTATCTGTGTGGTGCTGAGCCGTAATCCAGCACCTGTAGACATCTATAGGCTTACAATGTGCATCCATATGTTTCAAATTTTATGCGGAGGAACATGGAGGTTTTTTCTAATGGATTCACATGGAGATTGTGAGAAAAATAATGAATCCGTATTCCATCATATGCCGTATTACGGCTCCTCCAACACCATAACGCGGTCTGATTGGCTGAGTCGAATGTCAAGTCTATATAATATGGTAAAAAATCTAGTGCAGGGTGAGAAAAACATGGCTGCTTTCTACCAAAACAGCACCACATATGTCCACAGGTTGTGCGTGGTATTGCAGCTCTGTCACATTCACTTCGATGGAGCTCAGCTGCAATACCAGACATAACCTGTGGACAGATGTGGCGCTATTTCTGAAAAAAAACATCCATATATTTCCAATCCTGTGCGGCTCCTGAAGTGACTCCTGTCATTCTCGTGCTCTGTGAGATTGTATAGATAATAAAGGACAATAATGAGAATAGCCTTCAGGTCATTCTCATGGATGTGATCTGTTATCTTCATGTTATGCCTGGATTCACCCGTGATGTCGCCTCTACATCCTGTCATCTTATATAACCTATTATTATTTGTTTTCTATATGTTTTATGTATTATTTTTTTTTTTATAACTTTCTGTATTTCTGATTAGTTCTCTGTAATATGTTACATAATGTCATGTTGCCCGTGCTGCGCTATTGTTCGGCGCTGTCGCTTGGGGTTCGGCAGTTCTAGAGAAAACGAAACAAAGTACAGGTGGGGGCAGCTATAAATAGTGTAAGCGGCGGCTTGTGAGGAGAGAAAACTCTTGGTAGGAGTTCATTTCTTTACTGTGTATTTTTAGAGTATTGTTGCTGTTCTCACCCCCTCCCTCGCCAACTTTTCTCGTATAGGAGCGCCCGCAGCTCACTTATTGCCACAAAAGTTTTAGAAGATTTAAAGCTCATCACACAGAGAACTTAGATTTGATCATATGTCCATATCAGTACAGAACCGGGGTTCAGGTCGTCCCCCTACTCGTTAATGACCAGATACAGTTTCGTTTCTAATTACATGCGGGCTTGATAGCGATGATTTTTTTTAGGTTACCCCAAAAAAATTAGCTTCTTTTTTTTTCGTGATTCAAGGGGCTTTCTTATTGATGCCATTTAATGACAATATATATATATATGTACATGAAAATTATATGGAGTTTTATCCAGAATCATCAATTTATTTATTTTTTTATAATTTACCAATGTAAGATTTCTGCAGTCTTAGGAGCAGCTCTCTTTCCCTCTCCCAGCCGGAAGTCCCAGAATCTGGCAGACCAATCAGCAGGAGGCAATCAGCTCAGTGTAATCGATCACTAATTTCTAAAGATGGAGAAATTATGTCACTGCTGGTCATTAACCCTCACTGGGAACAAGCTTAGAAAATAGTCCTCATGCACACGACCGCATCGGTTTTGCCGTCCACAAAACCACGAGATTGTTGCGGTCTAAGGCACCACAAAAATCTTTGTTGCGTCGTATGGACTCACAAATGCCCTACAGTCACGTGCATGGGGCCATAGAAAAGAATAGGTCCGAAATTTATCCACAAAAATGTGGATAAATTGGGGCCGCAAAAGCACGATCGCGTGCATGAGGCCTTAGAGGAGTCGTAAAATGTGTCAAATTTATCAACAGCGTGCTCCATTTTTTGGCGCAAACTACATATGTAAATGTACGCCAGTGATGAAGTGACGTATCAAAAACAGAAAACGAAAACAGGTCTGGTAAGCTGTGCCAAATTTATCATGCCACACGCGCCATTTTGATAAATTTGGTGCAATTTGCGCCATTTTCGCCAGTACGTAAAACAATGCATTTTATGTCACTGCTGATAAATCCCCCACTAATGTCAGTAATGAGGTGGAGTAAGGAAGAAAACGCGGGGGGAGATTTACTAGTGTGCTAGAACTTTGGCACAAATATCGGTGTTGAATACGCCGGCCATGAGGTGACGCAAGGAAGAAAAAAAGTGTCAAATTTATTATTAAAAATGCGCTGATGTGAAAAATTTGGCGCACTTTCATCCTGTCTGGTCTAGTTCCATCCTGTCTAACTTTAGGATAGTAATTTCCCCTTCTGGGTCTTGTGTGCCTAGCGAGATTTGCCAATTTTATCATTCCGATTGCACGTTTTCGAAAAATTTGCAACAATTTGCGCCATTTTTGCTGAATAAATGTATGCAATTTGTGGCAAGATGAATAAATCTCCCCAATGTATAAAATTTTGATATATTAAACTGTGACAAATATTTGGAGTGTTCCTCTCTATTCTCCTCGCCGTACTTTGTGTCTCCGTGTGACCTTCTCAGATCAGCACCCTGGACAGCAGCGCCGGTCGCTCTTATCAAAAACTGACAGGGGAAATAAATGAGGATTGTTCACAAAACGGACCCACAATGCATCAGACCTGAACATGCTAATATGACATTTCCAGGTCCTAATATGATGCAAGATGTTTGCTTTAAGTGAATAGAAAAACACCGGTTAGGTTTATTAAAGGGGTATTCCATCTTCAGAAAAGAAAAAACTTTTTGGGAATAATGAAAAGTTATACAATATCCCAACATACTTTCTGTATCAATTCCTCACGGTTTTCAAGATCACTGCTTGCTGTCATTCTATAAGAAAATATGCTCCAGAATTGTTATTTTACAGAAAATCCAAGTATTTCATATAATAGACATGTCAGGGGAGGTGATAGGACCCCTTTAATCTAAAGTAGACGTTTAGCTGTGTTCTGCTATTTAGCTTTACCCCAGGTCAGAGCTATTATCTGTGACTCCAGCTCAGCTGCCTTGTCAACTGGGAGTCTGATATTTACCTTCTATTTCATTAGAGGCTCCACCATGCTTTACACTGCAGATCTGCTTGTACATATTGACTGCTGTGTATACACACTTGCTCAGCAGAAAGTCAACCACCAGTATGAAAAAGAAGATGATCAGGTAACTACTGGACATAGATCGAGGGGGAGACGACCTCAATAACGGGGGAATCTTAAGATCTTCTTTAAAGGGGCCATCAAGTCAATTTTCTAATATACTTTGTGTTTCAGATCCTCACTAAGACCTCTGCTGGCATCAGTGAGTGGACACATTGTAGCGATCATTCGGATGCCCTGATCTCTATCGACACATTGTTGCACTCTGTGAACAGGACTAGATCAGGGATTTTTTTTAAATCTTTCCTTTTATTGACACAAAGCAGAGTTCTAGAAAATGATGAGAAATGAAAACACAAAGTATATTAGAAAGTTTCAGGACTTTTCATTGCACAGTGATCGTACTATACCCACAATGCAGCCCAGTGAGGGGCATTTCGGTGGATGAAGAAGGGGGACCTGTGAAGAAATACACCTTCCTCTGGGAATTTTGGGGTAGGCCAGTTTTGGGGTCAGCGATTTTTAATCTCCATTTGCTACCATGCCACTAATATAACACCATTGTGTAATATGACAGAAATGAACACTTAGAATAGGGGGTGGGTCCCTTTAAATCCAGTAATGTACGCAGGTCTCTGTTAGAGGGGATCTCGTTACCCCTTCTGCTGTGTGACCCCCTCTCGGAGCCGCACACTACTGATTGGTGAGAAACTGGAGCGCATCCAATTCATGGAGTCATCCTGCCGCCGCCGCCGCACTGCGCGCTGACTGATCGTCTGGATCATTTCCAGGGATTTATTTGTTAACACATTTTCTCCCCCTGTTGATCTGTCACCTCCGCAGCTGCCAACACGAGACCCCACAAACAGGAAACCTTCACAATCTCTCAGCACAAGATCCCCCTCAAATATACAGAGCAAGGGAAGGCCCCTGCTCAACTGATCTCTTCCTCAGCAGGGACTTGTGTATTGCACCGTATATCAGAGTCAAGATAAAGATGGCTACATCCGTACATATATATCAGAAAGTTTTAAAGGGACCCTCTACCTTTACCTAATATATTAAGGAGCGAGGTCAAGATAAAGATGGCTACATCCATAGATCAGAAAGTGTTAAAGGGACCCTCTACCTTTACCTAATATATTACGGAGCGAGTTACAATAAAGATGGCTACATCCGTATATCAGAAAGTTTATTGGGACCCTCTACCTTTACCTAATATATTAAGGAGCGAGTCAAGATAAAGATGGCTACATCCATAGATCAGAAAGTTTTAAAGGGACCCTCTACCATTACCTAATATATTATGGAGCGAGTCAAGATAAAGCTGGCTACATCCATATATCAGAACGTTTTAAAGGGACCCTCTACCTTTACCTAATATATTACGTAGCAAGTCAAGATAAAGATGGCTACATCCGTATATCAGAAAGTTTTAAAGGGACCCTCTACCATTACCTAATATATTACGTAGCAAGTCAAGATAAAGATGGCTACATCCGTATATCAGAAAGTTTTAAAGGGACCCTCTACCTTTACCTAATATATTACGGAGCGAGTCAAGATAAAGATGGCTACATCCATATATCAGAAAGTTTTAAAGGGACCCTCTACCTTTACCTAATATATTAAGGAGCGAATCAAGATAAAGATGGCTACATCCGTATATGAGAAAGTTTTAAAGGGACCCTCTACCATTACCTAATATATTACAGAGCGAGTCACAATAAAAATGGCTGCATCCGTATATCAGAAAGTTTATTGGGACCCTCTACCATTACCTAATATATTACGTAGCAAGTCAAGATAAAGATGGCTATATCCATATATCAGAAAGTTTTAAAGGGACCCTCTACCTTTACCTAATATATTACGTAGCAAGTCAAGATAAAGATGGCTACATCCGTATATCAGAAAGTTTTAAAGGGACCCTCTACCTTTACCTAATATATTACGTAGCAAGTCAAGATAAAGATGGCTACATCCGTATATCAGAAAGTTTATTGGGAACCTCTACCTTTACCTAATATATTACGGAGCGAGTCACGATAAAGATGGTTACATCCATATATCAGAAAGTTTTAAAGGGACCCTGTACCTTTACCTAATATATTACGGAGCGAGCCAAGATAAAGATGGCTACATCAGTATATCAGAAAGTGTTAAAGGGACCCTCTACCTTCACCTAATATATTATGGTAAAGGTAGAGGGTCCCTTTAACACTTTCTGATATACGGATGCAGCCATCTTTATCTTAACTTGTACCATAATATATTAGGTAAAGGTAGAGGGTCCCCTTTAAAACTTTCTGCTATACGGATGTAGCCATTTTGGTATGGTGTCACATCCAAAGCTGCACCCAGTATACTGCTAATTTCTAAACTTACATCAACAATCTTTATTGGTTCAGTGTGTGCAGGCAATGTGCAAAAATCTGATCTGTCTTGATGAGACAGATTGAAGCTGACCTTGTGATCAGTCGGCTTCAGAAACCCCCGACAATCATCTTTTAACGGCAGACGAAACGTGCTATCGCATGCCGGCTATTCAAATAAGTTGTCGACAAAGTAATAAATGCACCTCGAGAGATGTCTCTAACAAAACAGTGTTTACCAAAACAATTTTGAATGCTGCTTTGGATGTGACTGGAGTAAAAGCTATGATTTTTATTTCAGTTACTTATATGATGTAACTTAACAGTATTTTCAGTTACCGTCAGTTACATCTATATATACATAGAAAATTATTTTACCAGGATAAGGTCAAACCACGGGCTAATACCATTGCTTCTATTCCTTTGCCTTTTTTTGTTTGACATTTCCAATCTCTTTCTCTCCCGGTGTGATAAATGTGAGTCCTTTATACATGTGACACAATGTAAGCGGAGGAAACAATGCGCACCTCGAAATGAAAATGTAACAGAGCTGAGAACTCTCCTTATTCTATCCGTGTGCTCGGCTTATTTCCAGCGAGTTCTGCTCCTGACCTCTTCTTCTTCTTCTTCTTCTTCTTCTTCTTGTAGTTCGGTCCAGGAAAAAGTACAATAACAGCAGCCATTTTTTAGCAACTCTGGTGCTCTCATTTAGTCACAGAGTCACCCTGACTTCATAGAAATGCATAGCCCCTGCTCTCTCCTGTCTGTGTCTCCAATTTGTTTTACATTACAGGGGTTCTCTGGGCATTTTATATCGATGAACTATCCTTAGGACAGATCATCAGTATCAGATCATTGGGGGTCCGACTCCTTGCACCCCCGCCGATCAACTGACTACAGCACAGTCGCTTGATTGGGACCGATACTGCAATCCCAGGCACAGCCGCAACCGATTTGTACTGCGCTGTGCCTCGTAAGCTATGCAGAGGCCTCGCCATTCGTCAATCAGCTGATCGTGGGGTGCCAGGAGTCATATCCCCACCGAACTGATATTGATGGCCTATCCTAAAGATAGGCCAACAATATAAAATGCCCTGGAGAACTCCTTTAAAAAGAGATAGATTTGTGAATTGCCAATCTTCATCACAACATTCACAAATCTTCTTCAATAATATTAATAATCCTGGTCCGGGTAGCGTGCGGCTGCCTTCTAAAACAAACGCCACTGAAATATTGTTTTGAATATATATATAATAGCGGCAACAAAAATTGGCGTATTGTTCTGCATCAAGTATTTTTTACAGCACCGTTATACTTCAGTCTGTGTCCAAGTGAAGTTTTTTAGTTTTAAAAAGTATAAAAAAGTCTGACAATGCAGAGTGTTTATAAACAGGTTGCTTGTTACCACCGGCTAATATCCGTTTACCCACAGCCATATATGTCGCTGTTACTTTTACATGACTAAGGCTTCGTTCACATCTGCGTCAGGGCTCCGTTCCGTCGTTTTGACCGGATAAATACCGTAGTCTACTACGATAATCATCCGGTCAAAACGACGGAACCCTTGCAGAACGGAGACAAACTGAAACCATTGGCACCAGATCCGTCACCATTGAAATCAATGGTGATGGAAATGGAAACCTACGTTTTCAGTTTGTGTCAGTCAGGGCTCCGTTCCGACGGAAAGCTCAGATGGAACGGAGCCCTGACGCAGATGTGAACATAGCCTAATACTGGTTTGGTGTTAAAGAGCTTGATAGGGATTGGACACAGACCCAGAAGCCCGCAGAGTGTCATACACAACTTTTCAGGGCAATCGGGCCACTTTCAATTCGCAACAAATTTATTTTGACTGAATTGAACCAGAATTGGACTCGAAACGATTTTTCGGAAAATTCACTTAGCTCTACTAATTTAATATACACACACAAACACAGTATATATACACACACACACACACACACACACACACACACGTGCGTGTCAGTACTCCGCTCCCGGAGCTTTATCAGGCTGATTATCAGGCATTTTATTACACTCTCCTGCCTCCGTATTGACACAATGTTTCTATCGTTAGATATCTCCCTGGATACATTACACACATTCCGTCCTCAAAGTTTTCCGTCTCTAATTGAACGCTGGGAACGTTGTAGCTGCGTCGGCGGTATCTCTGCCCGTTCTATACTGGGTTATTTACTGGATGTAATTTGTTCCTGGCTCCAGTTCATTTCTCCAGTCCCATCTTCTATTTCATGGTTGTATACAGAAGTAACTAAAATTGATGGGGCCCCATAGCAAAGACAGGAATGGGCCCCTACATTGTTTAAGGCACATAAGTGTTAACCTATCAATCCTATGACTGCCAGTAGAATTGTGGCCCCTTTAAAAATATGGGTGAAAGTGTGCTGCAATACGGGTGGGGCCCTTATTCCGGGTGACAACTACTAATGGCCATCATCTCTACCTAAAGGGGGTTGTCTCCTTCCACAGGCATTGATTGTCATATAAATCTGCGTTGCGAAGATAAAGAACATTACAGGGAATTCCCCTTAACAATCCAGCCTACATAGGTGTCAGTCTTCACTGTTGTTCTTGCATTATATTCATAAACCAGGAGGGACATATTTGTGACCAGTAGCCTAGCTATAGGGGGTGCAGAGGTAGCAGTTGCACCCACGCCTGAGTGTCTGCGGGGGGCCCAAAGGACCCTCTGCTACATAAGAAGGCACTAGTATTATAGATGTCAGATGGTATCTTACAGATTTTGCATTGGGGCCGCGGAGGTTCAAGTTTCGCCTCTATAAGAGACGTTGTATTTCTATGGAGCCTGGGTGACTCTGTGACCCAATGAATGTTCCATAGCTACCAAATATGGCTGCAGGAGCTTAGCTACTTCCTTGACCCAAAGCTGACAGGGAGAGAAAACACAGAAGTAAATCAAGACATTCTCATCGCAGTCATGCTTTCGAGGGCCATAGGGGACCTGCACACATTTTTTGACACTTTATTTTTGGGCAAAAAATGCTGCGCCCAGAAGTTAGCTGAAAGTTAATAGGGAAATACTAAACGCACTACAAACTAAATTTTTTTTTTTTATAAATCGTGCGTTAGAAGAAAAAACACAAAAAAAGCTGCTTTTTATTTTCTTTTTAAAGTAGATGCGTTTTAAAAAAAAATAAAAACCAATGTAAAAAAAAAAAAAAAGGTGTGTATGTTGCCTTAAAGGGACCAGACCCTGTTATAGATGCCCTGTATGACCGCAGGTACTTCTGGAGGATTTCCTATAAGTGGGTAGAAAACAAACCGTCAATGCCGCGCTCTGTAAACACTGGTGACAAGAATGAGACGTAAAAGTGCTCAAATAAAATCCCATAAGTGAGTCCTTACAAGGTGCGCTCCCGGTAATGACCATCGCCCTGTTTACACACGTCCAGTGTGTACAAATAATATGGATTGCTCTTTATCTTAATGTGTCAGGCACCTGCATATTCCCAAGCCTTCAATCACCTAGCTACACACGGAGCCCACGTAACCCAAAGAGCCGTGGCCAAGGAGAGCTCAGAGCTTCCTGTACATTGGGTGTACCACATATATAGTATTTATAGGGTCACCACATATATAGTATTTATAGGGTCACCACATATATAGTATTTATAGGGTCACCACATATATAGTATTTATAGAGGTCACCACATATACAATATATATAGAAGTCCCCACGACATATACAGTATGTATAGAGGTCACCACATAGAGAAGTCACCACATATATAGTATTTATAGAGGTCACCCCATATATAGTATTTATAGAGGTCACCCCATATATAGTATTTATAGAGGTCACCACATATACAGTGTATATATATATATATATATATATATATATAGAGAGAGAGAGAAGGAGAGAACTCACCACTACATATACAGTATGCATAGTTGTCACCACGTATACTGTATATATATATATAGAGGTCACCACGTATACAGTATATATAGAGAAGTCACCACGTAAACAGAATATATAGAGAAGTCACCATGTATACAGTCAGTATTTAAAGAGGTCACCACATATACAGTATATATAGAGAAGTCACCATGTATACAGTATATATAGAGGTCACCACCTACACAGTATATATGGAGGTCACCACATATACAGTATATATAGAGGTCACCACGTACACAGTATATCTAGAGAAGTTACGACGTATACAGTATATATAGAAAAGTCACCACGTATACAGTACTTATAGAGAAGTCATCACGTATACAGTATATATAGAGGATACCACATATATAGTGGTCACCACGTATACAGTATTTATAAAGAAGTCACCACATATACAGTATTTTTAAAGGTCACCAGATATACAGTATTTAGAGAGGAGTCACTACGTATACGGTATTTGTAGAGGACACCATGTATACAGTATATATAGGGGTCACCAGGTATACAGTTTATCGAGGAGTCACCACGTATACAGTATTTGTAGAGGACACCACGCATACAGTATATATATATAGAGAATTCACCACGTATACAGTATTTATAGCGCAGTCACAGCATATACAGTATTTATAGAGGTCACCACGTATTCAGTATTTATAGAGAAGACACCACGTATACAGCATTGAGCCCGGGGAAGCCCTTTACGTCACTTTGGAGTCCTCGGCCAGAGCAAAGCAAGCTGTCTGGCTGGGGACTCCTGTCTTGGGAAAACCCTTGACATCACTGTACATATATGAACAGTGAAGTCAGTGGATCCACCAAGAGCAAACTACCGGCCAGAGCGTTGCCGACGCTGTGGCCGGGGATTCTGCCCTCTTAAAGTCCCTAACATCACAGTTCATATGTGGACAGTGACGTCAGGGGCACCTCCTAGAGCAGATTCCCCGGCCAGAGCGTTTCTGATGCTCTGGCCGAGGATTCCGCTCTAGAGGAGCCTTTGGCGGCTATAGCGTTGCTAACAGTCTGGCCGGGGATTCTGCTCCTGTAAAAACTCCTGGTGTTACTATACATATATGGACAATGACGTCAGAGGCTACCCCTATAGCGGAGTCCCCAGCTACCGCATGGCCGATGCTCTGGCTGGGGATTCCACTCCTAGAGCGAGCCCCAATGGTGCTATCTACAGTCGGAATAGTGCTATTTATAGAGGGATTGGCACAATCTTCAAGAGGGATGTGGCACTATCTACTATGGGCACTCTGGCACTACGCTATATGGGCACTATATACAGGGGACACTGTGGTGCTATCTACATGGGCACTGTGTGTGGCACTATCTACATAAGCACTGTTGTGTCCGCGGTCGCTGACCACCAGCATTCCGTACATACCGGCAGCCGCACAGCGGGACACTAGGAGTTTGTCGCCATCCCCCTCCTAGGAGATGTCAGCTCACACGGCTGCATCCTTCTGCTTCTAGGGTGCCTTGAAGGGCCAGTGCGTGCACCAACTAAATGTTCCCTAGCCTATACCCTTACTTCCTGGACTATATAAAGGGTTCTGCCCTCCCACTCCTTGCCTGAGCATTGTTGTGTATTCCTATGTTAGTCCTGCAAATGGTCCCTTAGTTGTTATCCTTCTCCCAGTGTTCCCGTATCCTACTACCTGTATCCCAAAACTGTGTGCTTGTTCCTGAGCTGCATTTAGTGTTGGAGTTGGAGTCGTGTTGTCATCTGCCACGTTCCATGTCATCTGCCACATCTGGTATCATCCGCTACATCTGGTGTTGTCTGCCACAGCTGGTGTCATCTGCCACGCCAAGCGTCATCCATGTCACGCATCTGCTACTCCGAACACCTGCCTGAACATCCTCCCAGGTACTTTTACCACAGAGACCATTATTGACTGTAGTTCGGCCAGCTGCTACTCCGCTATGGCGGAGCAGCCGAGTGGGTCCACATACCCGACAGGCGTGACAAGCACTATGGCACTAAGTCGGCACTGGCATTTTATATGTGGACACTGGACCCAAGGGCAGTGAATGGGGCATTAAACTGTATGGTGGCTGCTAAGGCAGCATTTTTGTTATGGGGGCAGCTATGGGGAATTATATTGTATGGGGGCAGCTAAACGGGCATTATTTTGTATGGTGGCAGCTAAGGAGACATTATACTGTATGGGGCAGCTATAGGGGCATTATACTGTATAAGGGCAGTTGCGGGGGGCATTATACTGTATGGTAGCATCTATGGGGGCATTATACTGTATGGGGCAGCTATAGGATCATTATGCTGTATGGGGCAGCTATGCGGGCATTATGCTGTATGGGGGAATTTGTGCAGGTATTAAACTGTATGGGAGCATCTGTGTGGGCATTATACTGTATGGGGTCATCTGTGTGGGCATTATACTGTATGATGGCATCTGTGCTGGCTTTATACTGTATCAGGGTATCTATGGCTCATTATATGGGAGCAGTTATATGGGGACTGTATCAGGGCATCTATGGGGCATTATATGGGGCAATTATATGGGGACTGTATCATGGTATCTATGGGGCATTATATGGGCAGTTATGGGGGCATTATTCCGTGTGGGGGCAGCTATGGGGGCATTATACTGTGTGGGAGGCACTATGGGGTATTATACTGTGTGTGGGGTTTTATTGGGGCTTTATACTGTGAAGAGGCACTATGGTAGCGTGATATGGTGTGGGCTGAACTGGGTGTGTATGGGTGGGGATTGGGCAGGGTTAGAGGCGTGGCTTAAAAGGAAAAAATTGCCCCTCTGTTCTAGAGGTGGGGCTTAATAGGAGCCAGTAAAAAACACAATATACTGCAATTACCTTTGGAGGGGGGCCCACTTAGCCACCGGGTGCTTTATGCTGCCGCTATTGTTATGGATCCTCCAGGAGCGGAATCCCTGTCCAGAGCATTGCCTACGCTCTGGCTGGGGATTCCGCTCCTAGAGGGAGCCCCTGTCTAGTAGGAGAATCCCCCCAGAGCGTTGCGGATGCTCTGGCCAGTGATAATGCTCCAGGAGAGGCCCCTGATGTCACTATCCATACATGGACAGTGACTTCAGGGGCTCCTCCCAGAGAGGAATCCCCTGCTAAAGACTGGGCAATGCTCTGGCTGGGGATTCCACTCCTAGACTGAGTCTAGCGCTATCTACAGGGGGTTGTGTGTGTCTACAGAGAGCACTGTGGCATTATCTAACAGAGGGCACTGTATATATGGGGGCACAAACTGGGGGCCTAACTACTATATGGGGACATAGGAGGCCTAACATTTATATGGGGGCACAAACTGGAGGCCTAACGTCTATATGGGGGCATAAACAGGGGCATTATAACTTATATGAGGCCTAACTTCTATATTGGGGCAAAAATTGGAGGCCTAAATTCTATATGGGGGCACAAACTGGCGTTTACTGCCACCATAGGTTCCCCCGCAAAGGGGCCCCCTAAGTCTGTCACCCAAGGGCCCACATAAGCCTGGAGCCGGCTCTGCACACACCGCTCAATCGATGGAAAAATAAAGAACAAAGAAACCCCAAATACAATGGTGGCATTTTTTTTCTTATTACACCCCACAAATATTTTTTTTCCAGTCTCCCAGTACATTACTCCGTACAATAAATGGTGCCATTAAAAAACTACAACTCGTCCCACAAAAAAACAAGCCGTCATATGTCGACAGAAAACTAAAAAAGTTATGGCTCTTGTAAGGAGGGGAGGAAAAAACTAAAATCTCTAAAGGGTTAAACTTTGTTTGCATAAAACTGGAAAACGCATGTGAAGAATCGCCAGCCATCAGAATTGACAGAATAGATAGTCTGCGGATGACTTATATGGAGGACCGTCTTCTATCTTGTCATGGACACACGTGAGAAGACCTTGGTGGGAATCTCCAGACAAAAGTTGCTCTATCTTGCGATCTCGTGTATGAGACCTGACCCATCGGGACCGAGTGCTGCAGCCATTCAGTTGGCGTATGCCTAAAAAAGCTGTGTGGCACTACCAGGTAGGGGTACCTGAGGGGGGCTGTGTGGCACTACTAGGTAGGGGTAACAGAGAGGGGGCTGTGTGGCCCTACTAGGTAGGGGTAACAGAGAGGGGGCTGTGCGGCACTACCAGGGAGGGGGGCTGTGTGGCATTACTTGGTAAGGGGGCTGTGTGGCACTACCTCGGAGGGGGGACTGGGTGGCACTACCAGGGAGGGGGCTGTGTGGCACTACCCAGGACGGTGTCTGTGTGGCACTACCCGGGAGGGGGGCTGTGTGGCAATACATGGGAGGGGGGCTGTGTGGCACTTCCTGGGAGGGGGGACTGTGTGGCACTACCTGGGAGGGGGCTGTGTGGCACTACCTGGGAGGGGGCCTGTGTGGCACTACCAGGGAGGGGGGCTGTGTGGCACTACCTGGGAGGGGGGCTGTGTGGCACTACTTGGGAAGGGGGCTCTGTGGCACTTCCTGTGAGGGGTACTGTGTGGCACTACCTGGGAGGGGGCTGTGTGGCACTACCTGGGATGGGGGCCTGTGTGGCACTACCTGGGAGGGGGCTCTGTGGCACTACCCGGGAGGGAGGCTGTGTGGCACTTCTTGGGAAGGAGGCTGTGTGGCACTTTACTGCCACCGTGAGTTAACCCGCAAAGGGGGCCACTAAGTCTTTGCCACCCAAGGGTCTACATAAACCTGGAGCCGGTCTTGGGTGTATTTATAGGGCGCCGCAGCAGTCACAGTTGACCCCACGGCCCCCACACCATGTCTCTGAACTCTTACTGTAGTAACCGTGGTCGATGTAGTTTCCAAGTAAAACTGAAAAACGTCTCACCGCTTCTGGCGTCCGATTATTAGCATCCCAGTCTTTATCCACAAGTGTGCGGCTTCCCGCTGGCTCACAGAAAGGGGAACCAAAAGAGACGCGGAGATCCAGCACTTGTATAAAATAATGTTTTTATTATTCGTTAAATTCTTAAATCGTTAAATCACGTCGCCATGAAAGTCCACGAGTGACCAGACACGTTTCCAGCACTGCAGTCCTCGGTCACGACATGGATTAGATTCACATACGAGTGCGTTATAAACCATCATGGACCTATTATAAATCAGGCGAGTCTGCAGGTAACCCAACATCCTATTAACCAGGTCATTGCTGGAGCCAGTATACAAAACAGTATATAAGTACATCTCGGAAACATTCCCATAGACTAAACACCCCCATATATCAAAAATCCCAAAGAAAAGAGAAGGATAATCAATAGTTACATAACCGATCCCGATACAGACACGAACATCCGGTAAGGGACAAACTTTAGTAAATGTGTAAATCCCTGCTGTAATGCAGCTTCTCTGGAAAACTTGTATTTAACCCCTTCCGTATATACAGCGGTGGCTGGGGGGGGGAGAAGTATGGAGCGTGAGCGGTTCAGCTGTATGACTCGCGATCCCGCTCATTTTAACCCTTAGATGCCACCGTCAGTAGCGATTTTTTTTTTTTATTGGTTAGGATAGGATTCTTACAACATACAGGGGGAGTAACAATTTCATAATGGACAAAAGAATTGTGTAAACACACAAGCCCAAACTTTCGGGGAAATTCCCTATTGTTCAGAACAGCGTCAGACGTGGGCCCAGGCAGCGAGCTGCTTTTATCCTGCAGCGGAGCAGAGAGACACAGGGGGCTGTGTAATCCGGCCCGGGCGATCAGCTGTCATCACCGGGGTAAGCCGCTCATGGCTAGAAATGTAGCATTACAAGGACACCATTCAACTGTACCTAATACATGGACAAGCCGGGTCCACCAGAGCTAGAGACACTCTTAGAGAGTGGCTCTCTGTTCTGGTTCATAGAGTGGGGTCCCGAGTGTGGGATACCCTTCTATGATATCCATATACCCTTATAGGGCAAGGGTTGTCTCCATGTGCCAACCCTTTTAAAGGCTAGCCAGAGTCACGGCTAAGCTTTTCTTACCAAGAGGCAAAGATTTGGTTCATTGCCCTAACCTTGTATCTAAATACCCTCACCAAGGCAGGGTGGATTGTTGGCACAACCCCTGGCATCCAGCACCCAACACCTGGGGCATGCTCCCTGCCAACCCCTTCTTGGCTATGCCTTTAAGACTATCCTCATCCTCGTCATGAATGGTGGCCAATCTAATGTAAAGGCCAAAAAAAAAATGAATTACATTTTTTTTTACATTTGTAAACTTTTATGTCCTTGTCTCTAGAGTCCACCGTATATTTTTTTTCTACTACTGACATGTGGACATCTCTTGTTGATTGACATTTCACACTGTGAGCACACACCTGTCACACCTGTCACACCTGTCATCAGTTCCTCCGCTGCTCTACAGGACATGTAAGCTATCTCAGTGGAAATAAATGCTACCATGGTGACTCAGATAAAGGAATCACACCTTCTGCTTCTCATCACAGGAGACCTTATAAAGGACGAAACTGTCCAGCTGCATCAGAACTTTCCCAGAAGAGCACAGCCTGCGAATACGATGCTTCTACTGGAGACCCAAGGTGTCCAAGAACATATCGAGGGCGAATTATAGAGGAACAACCCAAACTATGATCTTAAATGCTCCAGATATTGTTTCTCTCACTATTTATTTTTCTGCTCTTTTCGGGACGGTTGCAAACTTGGTTCTTATCTTTGCCTTTGTGAGCAATGCCGTCAAAAACAAAGTGTTTCAGCCTCTGGACAGGATTATTGTGAACATGGCCGTGGTCAACCTTCTGCTGTGTTGTTACAAGGAGATACCTGGGCTCCTTATATTGTTCAATGCTAAAGTTTTTGGCCCTTCGGGATGTAGATTCTTGCTTTATTTTTACCACACTCTTCGACTGATCAGCATATGGTCGGTGGAGAACTTGAGCTTTCTTCATCTCATCAAGATAAGAAGACCTGGCCATCGTTGGTCCAAGTCCATCCATCGACACCAAGCACGGTATGTCAACTGGTCTCTGGCAGGATGTTGGGCCATAAGTATTACTTTCCATACGCCGTACCTTCTCTACCCAGAATCCTTGGGTCTTCGTAATAAGAGCAACATAATGATGACCAGTACCAACTGCATCGGCCCATCCCAAAGTGAACTTTTGAGAGTTCTCACGTATGCCACGGTGAGTGTGGACTTCTTGTTGATCATCTTGGTGGTTATCTTAAATTGGTTTATAATAGACCTCATATGTAGACACCGAAGACAAGTGAGGGACACCATGACGGTAAGACGAGGCTGGAACAAGCACACAGCTCAGGCAACAAAAATACTGCTGTCCCTCCTGTCCTTATACGTCATCTGCTGGATCTCCAGTGATGTGGTATGGATAGCCGTAGTCTCCGGCCTCATGAATGACTATGAAAGTGACATGCTCTCCGCTCTTTATGGCATCCTGTCCTCCATATACTACTCAGTCAGCTCCTGTATTATTGTCTTTGGCTACAGACAAGTAAAAGACTACTTAGCTGAAGCTGGGAATTGCTGTCGAACAAGACGAACCCCAACGACGGTGCAGACCCTGGGAGAGCAGCAATAAGTTACCGGCACAATTTTGTATTTGTTATTATATATATCCGTGTATTATTTTTGTATATTTTTTGTGCTTTTATTTTAATATCTTTACAAGCTTACATTTCTTATAAATACGGCTAAAAAATACAGTCTAAATGAGTCTAGTGCCGTAATATACGATTACCTCAACCCTCCGCCCTTTACAACCACTGCAAGGGGGAGGGGCTGATTTGCTCACATGTAATATTTGCACCCTTGTCAATGCAAGCTGCTTTGTGGGATGTATAATAAGTTTTCTATGGACATATTCTATTATATATCCCATTTACAGAACAGCATATGAACCGGCAGCCATCTATCTATCTATCTATCTATCTATCTATCTATCTATCTATCTATCTATCTATCTATCTATCTCATATCTATCTATCTATCTATCTATCTATCTATCTATCTATCTATCTATCTATCTATCTATCTATCTCATATCTATCTATCTCATATCTATCTATCTATCTATCTATCTATCTATCTATCTATCTATCTATCTATCTATCTATCTATCTATCTATCTATCTATCTATCTATCTATCTATCTATCTATTATCTATCTCATATCTATCTATCTATCTATCTATCTATCTATCTATCTATCTATCTATCTATCTATCTATCTATCTATCTATCTATCTATCTATCTATCTATCTATCTATCTATCTATCTATCTATCTATCTATCCATCCATCTATCTATCTATCTATCTATCCATCCATCCATCCATCCATCCATCCATCCATCCATCCATCCATCCATCCATCCATCCATCCATCCATCCATCCATCCATCTATCTATCTATCTATCTATTTCTCCCATGTCTATCATGAAACGGCCGTCCTTGTACACTCATCCATCCCCGGCGTCTTCTGGCTCCTGGCTGTCGCCACTCTTCAGGTCTCGGTTGCTGGCAAATTCCCACGCTGCCGACGTTCACCCTGTAGCTTGGCTACTGCGGCAGCTAGTGCGCATGCGCAGACCCTTCACCTCTTAAAGGGCCAGTGTTCCCCAAAATCTACTCACCTTTCCTGTGTATAAAAGTGATCCTCCCAAAATGCTCCAGTGTCTCCGCAATTAGGTTCTATACTAGTTCGCTAGTTCTTCCCTGCATTCTATTATATTAGGATTTCCTGTTGCCTGAACTTTAACCATTCTTGACTGTCGCCTGCCCTGACCTCTTGCCGGTTAGCCATGATGACTGCCAGCCGGTGCAAAGAGAGACTACACTGGGGTTATCAACCGGGGATACTGGTGTCCACATCTCTATAAGGAGTAAAACCTAGCAATCCCTTAGACTCTGCTTCCTAGTTTAGCCCTACGCCGAATCTCTTAGTAAAACAATGGGTTCACACCGTCCTCTGTTTGCCCCTTTAAAGTAAATGCATAACCATTCTTTTTGCCGCAGAATAATGGCGTCAATGTCACCAGCCAAGAGGTGGCATCGAAAAAAAATGTGTCGAACATGTCCAGCAAGATGTATCATACAATGGGGGAGATCTATTAATACTATCGGAAAATGAGCCAGGATAACGCTATACTAAAAGAAGCAGAAACTGACCCAAGTTTTTCAAAATGGCGCAAGCGGTGTGATAAATTTGGAGCGTCTGGCGAGACATGACACTCTTCTGTTCCTTACTCCACCTGTAGGCTGGCGTATTTTAGAATAATATTTGGCACCCAAACAAAGGCGCACGCTGATAATAAATCTGCCACATTTTATGACTCCAATGTATACCAATTTTTTAGAGCAATTTGTATAGTAAATCGTCCCCAGCGCGCCTCATTGCTATTAATTTGGTGCTGCTTCTGCCCGCCTGGTTTATTTTTACTATTAGACAGTGATAATAAATCTACCCCAATGTGGATAATTGACTGACAAATGTCCAATGACGTCTAATAATTAAAAATATATATATATATAGAATTTTGCTAGTTGTAGTAGTCTGCAACGTGCAATTCCCAGCATGCACTGCCAGCCACAGACGATTGTTTAATCCAAAGCTAAAAATCCACATTTTTTTTCTTAAACCCTAAGGCCCCATGCACACGACCGTGCCCGCAATCACGGCCCGCGATTGCGGGCACGGCCGGCCGCTGACTGACAGCCGCATTTTCGGGCCGTGCTCCCATACAAAGTATGGGAGCACGGCCCGCAAAATGCGAAAGAACGGACAAGTTCCATAATTCCAGGAACATTTCCACGGCACTGACACCCTTCCGTAGTGCTACGGAAAGGTGTCAGTGTTCAATGAAAGTGAATGGCTCCGTTTTTGCGGACCGCAATTGCGGTCCGCAAAAACGGAGGTTTTTTGCTGTCATGTGCATGGGGCCTCAGTCATAGAAGAAGATGCTCTCCACTGTCTCCAGTATAACAGGCTTCTTAGACAGTGTCCTAGCTGTGAGTATAAAGGAGCGTGGCTGAAAGAAGTTGCGAAATGCACTAAATTTATTAAGCAAGAGCTCCAAATTTATCATGTTGGGTGCGGTTTTGATGGAACAATTTTCATCATTATTACCCGCTCCTTAATACATCCATTAATACAAACTTACCTTGTACTGATCCTTAGTTACACATTTATTGTACTCCAGAGCTGCACACACTATTCTGCTGGTGGAGTCACTGTGTACATACATTACATTACTTATCCTGTACTGATCCTGAGTTATATCCTGTATTAAACTCCAGAGCTGCACTCACTATTCTGCTGGTGGAGTCACTGTGTATATACATTACATTACATTACTTATCCTGTACTGATCCTGAGTTACATCCTTTATTATACTCCAGAGCTGCACTCACTATTCTGCTGGTGGAGTCACTGTGTACATACATTACATTACTTACTCTGTGCTGATCCGGAGTTACATCCTGTATTATACTCCAGAGTTGCACTCGCTATTCTGCAGTTGGAGTCACTGTGTACATACATTACATTACTTATCCTGTACTGATCCTGAGTTACATCCTGTATTATACTCCAGAGCTGCACTCACTATTCTGCTGGTGGAGTCACTGTGTACATACATTACATTACTTATTCTGTGCTGATCCGGAGTTACATCCTGTATTATACTCCAGAGCTGCACTCGCTATTCTGCTGGTGGAGTCACTGTGTACATACATTACATTACTTATCCTGTACTGATCCTGAGTTACATCCTGTATTATACTCCAGAGCTGCACTCACTAGTCTGCTGGTGGAGTCACTGTGTACATACATTACATTACTTACTCTGTGCTGATCCGGAGTTACATCCTGTATTATACTCCAGAGTTGCACTCGCTATTCTGCAGTTGGAGTCACTGTGTACATACATTACATTACTTATCCTGTACTGATCCTGAGTTACATCCTGTATTATACTCCAGAGCTGCACTCACTATTCTGCTGGTGGAGTCACTGTGTACATACATTACATTACTTATTCTGTGCTGATCCGGAGTTACATCCTGTATTATACTCCAGAGCTGCACTCGCTATTCTGCTGGTGGAGTCACTGTGTACATACATTACATTACTTATCCTGTACTGATCCTGAGTTACATCCTGTATTATACTCCAGAGCTGCACTCACTATTCTGCTGGTGGAGTCACTGTGTACATACATTACATTACTTATCCTGTACTGATCCTGAGTTACATCCTGTATTATACTCCAGAGCTGCACTCACTATTCTGCTGGTGGAGTCACTGTGTACATACATTACATTACTTATCCTGTACTGATCCTGAGTTATATCCTGTATTATACTCCAGAGCTGCACTCACTATTCTGCTGGTGGAGTCACTGTGTACATACATTACATTACTTATCCTGTACTGATCCTGAGTTACATCCTGTATTATACTCCAGAGCTGCACTCACTATACTGCTGGTGGAGTCACTGTGTACATACATTACATTACTTACCCTGTACCGATCCTGAGTTACATCCTGTATTATACTCCAGAGCTGCAGTCACTATTCTGCTCGTGGAGTCACTGTGTACATACATTACATTACTTATCCTGTACTGATCCTGAGTTACATCCTGTATTATACTCCAGAGCTGCACTCACTATTCTGCTGGTGGAGTCACTGTACATACATTACATTACTTATCCTGTACTGATCCTGAGTTATATCCTGTATTATACTCCAGAGCTGCACTCACTATTCTGCTGGTGGAGTCACTGTGTACATACATTACATTACTTATCCTGTACTGATCTTGAGTTACATCCTGTATTATACTCCAGAGCTGCACTCACTATTCTGCTGGTGGAGTCACTGTGTACATACATTACATTACTTACCCTGTACCGATCCTGAGTTACATCCTGTATTATACTCCAGAGCTGCAGTCACTATTCTGCTCGTGGAGTCACTGTGTACATACATTACATTACTTATCCTGTACTGATCCTGAGTTACATCCTGTATTATACTCCAGAGCTGCACTCACTATTCTGCTGGTGGAGTCACTGTGTACATACATTACATTACTTATCCTGTACTGATCCTGAGTTACATCCTGTATCTCTTTATTTTATGTAAAAGTACAAAACATATCATACACCACAATAATCAAAACAACTTCTTACACCATACACATTACTATGTACAGAAACAAGCCGGACCTGGCCACAAACAACCCACCCGTCAGATATTCCCTCACCAACATATCATATTATAACAAGAAATAAAACATATACCAAACTTATCAACCAGGGACCAATCACTGATACACAAGAAAGAAATACTAATAATAATAATAACAACAACAACAACAACAACAACAACAACATTACTAATAATATAATAACTGAAAGCATCTCTAATAAAGACTATTATATATATTTATTTTTTTCCTTTTTTTTTTTTTTTATTCTTTTTAATTTTTCAATTATTTAATTTTTTTTCCCCAGACAACTACTAGCTAACTCTCCCTAACCATCTTTATCTACCCCTCACCACCCTAGCCAGCATCTCGCCTCATGTCCTCCCATGTCCACATAGTCCAGATGCTGGCACCTCCACCACACCCGACACCCCAGCCCAACCTCTCGCCCCATGTCTTCCTCATGTCCGCATAGTCTAGGGTTGGGCTAGGCACACACCCCCCCCCCCAATCCCCCTCCCAACCTATTTTTTCCCCCATCTAACCCTAACCTAACAATTTTTATTATATACAAAACTACAATCACCACAAATATATACAATTTACCACAGCAATCCTATCCAATCCATACACCAAGTTCGGCCGCTTATAAACCTTTCTTCCTGTCAACTCAAAACAAAAACAAAAATACTACTGTTTCATGCCAGCCCACCACCAGAGAGAGAGAAGGGGGGAGCCCCCCCAGCACCCCCCCAGAGGCCGAGGTCCATGCCCACCGACGCACCATCCCTATCGCTTGCCCTATCGCCTTGCCCTACTGCTAGCCCTCCATCTTGCCTTGCAGAAAAAACTAACCTTATTCTGACCCTCCCTTTCCCTATCCTGACCCTATTGCTTACTTTAAGATGCCCCAGAGGAACGCAGACCCCCACCACCAGTGGAGCACCGGCGACAACCCCCCCTCCCTCTCATGGAAACCGACACATTAGGGCACCATAAAGGAGAAGCCCCTCCACAGGCGAGAGGCTCTAGATGCACCCAATCTGCCGACCTCCAAAGATTTAACCTTCACCAGGTCACCCAGGATGTTGCTAACGACCTCTTCCTTGAGAAGGATTTTCTTCTGCGTTGACACTAAGCACCGTGCGTTCCATATAAAGTGCCTAACTACTATGTTAACTAAAAACATAGTGCACTGGTCCCTTCCACCAAGGTCTCTGAACACCACATAGGCCCATCCAGCATAAGAGAGGCTGGTTAGGCCAGGCCAACCTATGGAGGCCCCTACCCTTTTGTATACCTCTGTATTAAAGGGGCAATGAAGCAGAAAATGCTCCATGCTTTCCAGCATTCTGCCGCACTCCTCCCGGGGGTAACCCCTATCATCAGAGTTCCTGTACTTTAGATTGCCCCTCACATACAGTCTCCCATGGAAGCAACGCCAAGCCAGATCCCAAAACTTCTGGGGAATCCTCTTCGAATTCAAAAGTCTTAATCCCACCCCGAGGTCACTACTTGGGCAGTCTTTGAGCGCCAGGGGCTTCTGGAAGTGGGTCATCAGGACCCTCCTGTCAAGAAATTTTCTCTACATGGTCCTGATCTCCCACACTCCCAGACCCCATCGACGAACAACCTTCAGAACCAAGGTGGCATAAGCCGGGAGATGTCCATGGGGTGTACGCAGGTCTTTCACTTGCCCTACTATCTCCCATTCCTGGAAGAAGGGCCGAAACCACCCCCTGCAGGAGGATATCCACCAAGGAGGCCTCTCTTGCCAGAGGTTTGCCAGGTTGATCTTAATAAAGGTGTTCACTAGGAACACCACAGGGTTAACCATACCTAACCCGCCTAGTGTCCTTGGTAGGTAAGTAACCTCCCTCTTGATTAGGTTAAGCCTGCTCCCCCATAACAGCTGGAAGAACAGGCTGTAGACCCGAGTCCAGAGAGGTTCTGGCAGAACGCACACACTGCCGAGGTAAAGCAACATGGGCACCAGGTAGGCCTTGGGCAAGTGAACCCTTTCCCTTAGGGTTAAGGACCAACCCTTCCATTGGTCGACCTTCTGGGCAACTAGAGTCAGCCTACTCTCCCAGTTTTTCTTGGGGTAATCACCTGGGCCAAATTCCACTCCTAAAATTTTAGCAGACCCTTGAGGCTCTGGAAGGGTGTCCAGGAGGCCAAAACTAGGACCTCCTCCTCCAAGCCAGAGACTTTTGCACTTATCCCGGTTGATCTTGGACCCAGATGCCAACGAGTAACGTTCCACTTCCGACATCACCCATTCTGCCTCCCTTTCGAGGAGACAAAGATGGAGACGTCGTCCGCGTATGCAACCACCCTCTGACCGGCCTCTGGCCCTACCAGGCTAGCCCTGATTCCCGCCAATGGTCCACGATCAATCCTTTTGAGAAAAGGATCGATAGCGAACACATATAGCAAAGGGCTCAAGGGACAACCCTGGCGGACACCAGACCCAACCTGAAAGGGGGTTCCAACCCAACCGTTCACTAGCGCAAAAGTCTCTGCCCAGCATATAGGGTCTGGAGCCAATTTACAAACCCTTCCGGTAGGCCGTACCTCAGAAGGACAGAGCAGAGGTACTCATGATTCACCCGGTCAAAAGCTTTAGCTTGGTCCAAGGACAGAATGTACCCCTCCCACCGACCAGAATTTCCCTGCTCCACTGGCTCTCTGACACTGAGGACAGCACAAAATGTGCTGCAGCCTGGAACAGAGCAATGCTGGACCGGCGAAAGGAGCCGGGATGCAAACTTCACCAGCCGATTAAACAGTACTTTCACAAGAACCTTTCTGTCTGTATTGAGAAGCGCTATGGGACGCCAATTCTCAATACAGGTCGAGTATTTACCCTTTGATAGAATGATCAAGGCTGACCTCCTCATTGACATTGGCAAAGTACCCGAGGAAAGGCACTAATTAAACACCTCAGTCAAGAGGGGAAATAGTGTTCCCTTGAAGGTTTTATAGAACTCGGATGTTAAGCCATCCGGCCCTGGCGATTTTTTGAGGGCAAGCCCATCAATCGCCAGTCCCACTTCCTCCTCGTTGATCGAATCCATCAAAACACCAAGAGAGGGGTCTACCCCTGTCTCAGGGATGGTTTCAGCCAGGAAAGCCGACATCTCGTCTCGGTTTGGACCTTGCTTCCCCAAGAGGTGCGAGTAGAAGAATCTGACGACCTCCAAGAGCCCTGATTTGGATCTCTTCAGAGATCCTGTACTATTAATCAGTCCTGTCACAACCTTACGACTCACTGACATCTTACAGTTCCTGTACCTCCCGAAATCCCTCTCAAGAACTAAAGATGCGTGAGTATCATACTGACACCTCTTGAGCAAAGATTTCACCGCGGAGATCTCCTCCCCACTACCCCTGGTTGAGACCAGATGTTCGAGTTTCCTCCTCTGTTCCTGATATAGGCGGTACTTACTCATGGACCTGAGGCTAGAGAGCCTGCGGAAAAATTCTGCCACCCGGCCTTTAAACAACTCCCACCACTCAGACTTAGTACTGAGATCCAACAAAGGTACCTGGCTCTGAAGAAAATCCTCAAAGACCTGTCTTTTAGACCGTTCCATTAGAGCAGAATTCAGCCTCCATATACCTCTTCCTATCTGGAGGGACTCTGCAATGTTCAAAGAGAAAATAATCATACAGTGATCGGAGAACTCCACCTCAACAACGGACACTGGTGAAAAGATGGCCTCCTCCTTCAAGAAAACCTGTCTATCCTAGACCTACAACTACCTCTACGATAGGTGAAATCCGAGTGGCCTGGGGTATGCCTGATGTGGATGTCCACTAGGCGAGCATCGCTTACTATACTTTTAAATGCTACACAATTACAGGTCAATTATTTATATTCGGAACCTCCTCTATCTCGGTGCCTCACGACAGTATTGAAGTCCCCTCCAAAGATAACTTGTCGACCTGAAAAAAGGAAAGGCTTAATCCTCATGAAGAGACTTTTACGGTCTCATTTGGTCTGGGGTCCGTATATATTGATTAATCTTAATTCCTGTCCCCTCATGAGGACATCTAAGATCAAGCACCTCCCCATTTCTAACTCAATCATCCGTCGGCATGTTACTGGTGCGGTGCCACTCCCTCCTAGATTTAACGACGTCTGCTAAAAGTGACAGCCTGATCTCCTGCAAAAACAAAATGTCGGCTTCAACTCGGCCAAGAAAATCAAAGGCTGAAAAATCTCGCCCTATCTGATTTAATGCTGGCAACATTAATTGATGCCAGCATCAACGGAGCGGGTGCCGCCATCAGGGATGTTTGAGTTAGACGGCTTTCTTCTTCCCATCCCCCCTTTATCTGACGAGGACCCCCCTTCTTTGCCTCGCTACTTGCAAATTGAGGAGTCCATACTCACCACCCTATTCCCCTCTACATCCCTAAGTTCCGGGCCAACCTCCCCTTCTGGGGACAACGGCCCCTGCAGCAGGGGAGGCTCAGTGACTCTAGGGCACCCTACCATGCCCTCCCTCTTAATATGAGAGGCTGGAAAGTTCACAGGAGCATGGTATCGATCAGTAGAGCGCACCAGGGGGGGTACAGATTTTACCTTCCTGGGCCAGGGCGGGGCCAGATGTACTTGGCCCTTGGGTTTTTCCCGGTGTCCCTTTTGCTGTAGGCTGAGTCCTCTCCTTCTCCCCCACACTTTCATAGTGGAAGGACTGAGTGTCCCCAGCCCTCTGCTCCCTTTGGATCCTCCTCATCTCCTCGTTCAATTTGGCCTCCCAGGGGCATCAGCTTCAGGGGAGGCATCCAGATCCGAATCAAAGGTCGTCCCAGTTTCCTGGAGCGCCCTACGCTCCCTCTCCTTCCTTCGCTTCTCCGCCCATCTCTGGTGAGAAGGGGGACACCTCTTAAAGGTTCTTCCCTTGCTCCTGTGCCCCATCATCTCTGCCCGCACCCTCACCCACAGAGGCCTCCCTCCTTTCATCCTCTGCATGTTTGGAACAAGCATTGACGACAGAGCGAGGACACGACTAAACGGGTGACCTAAGTCACCACACAGGTTGCAGCGAATCCGGTCACACGATGCAGCTAGATGACCAATCCCCCCACAATGAGCACACTTCTGCACCTTGCCGCCTGCACTCAAATGTGAGGGGTCGCCACACACCGGTGACACAGCTTCGGCTGCCCCTCGTAGAAGACAAGGATCCAATCTCTTCCCAGGAAAGCAGACGATGGTTTGTGGGACACCGTCTGACCCAGACGCCTTAGTTTTACCATGAATGTCCAGGCCCCTGACCAGATGCAGAACTCATCTAAGTTCTTCCGTGGCATCTCTACTACCTCTCCGTACCTTCCCAACCAGGTCATGATATCAATACAAGAGAGTGACTCTTTACGGGTAAGAACGGTCACTCTCTTGGGACCACTTTGGCGAGAAATTGCTTCTGCAGCAAAGTCTCGCCAGCCAGGCTCGTCCTTCACCAGCCCTTAATTCCCCTAGAAGACCTCAAGGCCCCCCGGGTGAACAAAGCTGATGTCGAACTCGACCAAGCCATGAGGATGTATCAAGGCAAAGATGTCACTCGCCTTGAAGCGCATCCCCAGCAGCAGCTCCACCACCCTCTTTCTGGGAGGTCACGCATCATTGCCACGCCACCGGAGATGGACCACATTCCTCCTGGCTACAGCCTGCCCAGCTGTTGGGAGCCACCACTGATCTCCTCGTTGCTCTCGGAAGGCATTTAGACCATATCTGTCTATCCAGAAAGACAGGTCCTTCTGCACTCCCCATATAATTAGGGTTTGCTTTCCCTCTCTTAACGCGTCCAAGAGACGTTGTTGCAAGTTACCATCCCTGGACCTTGAGGATGAAGATGGGTGGGCCCGCTGTTACCCCGCTGCGACACCAGCATAAGACCTGCCGGATGTCACAGCAAGAGGAGCGCCAGGCCCATTGCCCCTGGTTGATAACCCATCACCTCCTCCTACAACCTCACCACCTACAGACACAGCACTCAACAACCCATTACCAGCAGACACTCCAGCAACTCTATTTACAGACACCTGCATAACCCCAGCAATTTCCACATCCACAGCCTCAACTTTTTTATTTAACCCACCAGCTCTCTTTGCAGTCATCCTTCCGGCCAGGCTGGTTCTATATTATGCATTTTTTATGTAAATTTTGTGTGGGTATACATTGCTTCAGTCTCCGCATCATCAGGCACCTTTGCAGGGACGCCACCAGGTGTTATAAACGATGCCCCCGCAGTACCCCGCCGCCTCATTAACTTCCATCTGTTCTGTGCACTGAACATTTTTGGGAGATGGGCCACCGTCGTCCCCATCGCCAGCTGCTCCCTTCTCGCCTACACCACTTTTCAGCGATGCGGACGAAGAAACCACTGACATCACTGGAGCCGCCTCCGGCACCGGACCGCTCCCCCCTCCCACAGAGGAGTGGCCAACAGAGCCGGAGCCCCCACTGTGACCGCCCTTGTCCGGAACGTCTGACAGCTTAACTGCGTCACTGACAGACTCCCAGCTATCAGACACCACATCCGGTTTCTGGCTTACCCGTTCTCCCGACCCCTGACTCGCATCAGGGACCAGGTTCCCGGGCTTGCCATCCACCGGATACGGGGACATACCCCCTGTCTTCACCAGGCGACCATCACCTCCCCGTTTGCAGGGGTTGGCGTCCGGCGCCATTTTGACCACCACGTGTTCTAGTGCCGGAACCGTAACACTCTCCCCGCATTCCCGCTCCAGCCCCACTGCAGAGGTTGGAGCTGGGGGTCTTGCGGGACCTGTGCCCCGATCCTGACTTTCATCTGGCTCAGAGCACAGGAAGGATCTTGCTGTATACACCAGTTTGTATGATCCCTTTGCTGATCTTTTTTCCTTTTCCTTTTTTTTCTTCTTAAATTTTTTCTTTTTCTTTTCCTCCTCTGTGGGTAACTCCGCACCGAAACAGAATCGCTGGAAGGATATCGGCGACTCCACATTACGGATCTGTGTAAGTATACCTGGAGGCCGCTCACTATCAGTTTCAAAACACTCCTGATTTCTCCCAGCTGTGTCCACCCTCCTCCTCCTCACTGCTTCTCGGTGCCTCAGAATCTGTGCCTTCTCTGGACTTTACATTTTCACTCTCCATTTTCTCCACCACATTTTCCTTTGCTGTGTCTTCCTCCATGCTTTCTATTTTTATAGGTGATGCCATCTCGGCAAACCGCTCTTCATTTTTTAATTTTTCTCCAAAAACCCCTCCACCTGCCACAATCTCTTCTCGTCTCTCTTCCACTTCTTTTATTTCCTCTAACAAAGACTTAATTTGTAAACGGTTCCGGGACCACTTACCTCCTGAGGCCTTTGCAGCCCTTCCTCTGGCAACCGCCAAGACGGCTCGGAGCCGTTGCAGCGACATCCTGAGGTCCCGATACTCCTCCAACCGCATGGCCAGACAGGAGCTGAAGTTCTCCACCATCTCTCCGGTCCTCAGCTGTCCCCATTCTTCCATTAGACTGTTATCCGAATGTCTGGACAGTGCTGGTCCTTCTCCAGACGACAACACCTCTATCACCCTGCCGGACCGCGTCTCCATACCCTTATCCAGGGTTCCAGCCTCGGGGGGAGCCAGGACAGCCTTGCCCCAAGATGATCTCCTCAACCTGAGACCGTTTGCATATTCCCAGCAAGCTGAGATGAGCCTCTACCCCCCGCTGGCATTCTCTGGGAGGTAGAGGTCTGAGGCTCCATCCTAGGATGGAGCCCCCCTCATGGTACTTTCCAAGCCCAGGCAGATGTTATGAGGCCTGGGCAGATAGGATAAGGAAAGTCCCTGGATCCAAGGCCTGCACGGATGTCTCAGCAGCTCTCTCCACACGTCCAGCTCCACCCACTCCAGAGCTGCACTCACTATTCTGCTGGTGGTCCAGTGACTCAAACTAACAGCAACATAGGGATCCCCTAAAAATGTGACTGTATTAGGCTCATGTGAAACTGGGGAGTCACATCCAAGCCATTATTGTTTTTATCCATAGCGAGTAGACTTGCCCTTTAAGGACTAGCCATTTGATATACACCCCTGCACTGCTGGATAATGTGACGACTCCCTGAGGACATTTCTGTCCTGTGATTTTTACCACTTTATGACTGTTTATTATTTCTCTTACAGCTACAAACACATTTATCCGATAAATGTAAACTTTGCCGTTCTGCCGAATGAGCGTTTTTCTGGAGAGTGATTAATGGCGACACCTCATCCACAATAAAGCCCCTGATAGCAGTAAGCGAGGAATAACTATTTACTGAGTCAATGGCAGGAACATGATAGAGCAATCTGACTCTGTAACGCAGACGTGGCTCCATTCACTGCGGCGGCGATGACAGACGCTAATATGAATTTAATGTCATTGCAAATAGAGAGAGATGGAAAATCCATGGGCTGAAACTAATGTCTGACTGTGTAAGATACGGCACTATCAATACGCTCCTAATAACACCGGAGGGGGGAATATACAGCCGTGATATCACCGGACTGGACGCCATAAAACACACCGCGCTCAGTAAATAGCTAGCCGCCTGGAAACAAAATGTGACATATTAAAGGGGATCTCTGTGATTATGACATATCAAAAAATGTTGTATTGTGGCATCGAAAAATGGAAAAGCAGCTGTCCCCAATGTTTACATTGCTCACTAACTCATTGTGGGCGGGGTTGTAACTCATTGTGGGCGGGGTTGTAACTCAATGTGGGCGGGGTTGTAACTCATTGTGGGTGGAGTTGTAACTCATTGTGGGCGGGGTTGTAACTCATTGTGGACGGGGTTGTAGTTTGATTGACAGCTCGTCTATCCTGGATTGGGAGATTACTCCAGTTATCTTCTTGACAGACACGAAGGGACCTTCTTTATTAACCCCTTCCACCCTCCTGCATTCTGGGCCCTAATGACCAAGCAATTTCTTTAGTTTTTCCATCGTCACATTCAAAGAGCTATAACTTTTTTATTTTCACGTGGACATGGCTGTATGAGGACTTGTTTTTGGCGGGATGAGTTGTATTTTTTTAATGGCACTGTTTTTGGGTATATAGAATTTTTTTAATTAACTTTTATTAACTTTTTTTGGGGGGGATATATTAAAAAAAAAACAGCAAGTTAGCCATTGTTTTATGCATTTTACATTTATGCCGTTTGCCATGAAGCGTAAATATCGTACTACCTTTCGCTTCTGGGGTCCCAGAAGAAGCCAAAAATGCAAGCGAAACGCGCGTCGGGTGTTTAAGACACAGTTTTTAGTTGGTCCAATGTTACATAGTTACATAGTTACATAGTTACATAATTAGTACGGCTGAAAAAAGACACATGTCCATCAAGTTCAACTAAGGGACGGGAAAAGGGAAGGAAAAATGTCTACACATAGGAGCTAATATTTTTTTGTTCTAGGAAATTATCTAACCCTTTTTTAAAGCCATCTACTGTCCCTGCTGCGACCAGCTCCTGCGGTAGGCTATTCCATAGATTCACAGTTCTCATGGTAAAGAAGCCTTGTCGCCTCTGCAGCTTGAATCTTTTTTTCTCCAGACGGAGGGAGTGCCCCCTTGTTTTTTGAGGGGGTTTTACAAGGAACAGGAATTCACCATAAAATGTCAGTTTCTTAATATTCGCAATAATCTGTCACGTTGTCTAATTCCGACCTGGATACGTGCCTGGTCCTAGACATACTAGTGTAGCTCGCAGCCGCCTTTGTGAACCACTTAGGTCCACTGGCACACGTTCCATTCTCCACACTCACCCTGCACGGGTCTTGTGGAATTACGGTGGAGCCGCTGAGGCTACTTGTACCACCACCTGGAGAAATACTCACCGCAGGGTCCTGAGTCCGCTCCCCTCTGTGTTCACTGTGACACAGACGGCATTGTTGTTTGGTCACCACGCACTTCGCTCACACAGCGGCGTCCTTAGCAACATCTACCACGTGGTCCTTGACTTGTTGCCCTCTGTGTCCACTGTGTTACAGACGGCACTGCTGCTGGCTGTGCACTTCACTGCTCGAGCAGCATGGTCCGTTCACTGCTGGGCCAACTTACAGCCCGGTGAAGGGACTCACAGTAAGCACCAGTAATACAGCGGTCCTTTTGATCAAAGGCAGCAATTTCACTGTTTACTCCCTAATGTGGTGATTGGCGCCAGTTTTGATTTAAAGTTTTTGATTGGCACCAGTCTTAATAAAGTCCCCCACGTTTTTCTTGTGCCGGTGCCCAAAACTGTACACAATGGGGCAGATTCACTATTCTTAATTCTGGCTGATTTTGAGGGTTACGGCTTATATGAAGAGAGGTGTCACCTAAAGGATATAGGCGTCGCCTAATATTAGCTCGGACCCCCAGTTATCCTAATTTTACGGCGTATCCTAGCAATAGGCCATAATATTACAGAATGGGAATAGCCTTTAATTATTTCTGCATTGGAGGCTCCGTTATAACGTGCTGCACTATTGTTTCTGGTAAAACCACGGACGCCCCGACGGGAGCCCTTTAAAGTCTATGGGTTCCGTCGCATGCCGGTGGTGTCTGCGGTGCAACGGAATTGGCGCTTCCAGGTATTTCCTTATTCTGCTGCTCTGATGGCTGACAGCTCCTCTGCTCCTTATGACTGGCTGAATGACTGCCTGAATGACGAGCACTGGTGTGAACAAGGCCTTACCACAAAGCTCAAAAATATATATTTTATTTGCAAATTCATCTCTCCTACCTCTACACCTGTACATCTCATGCTGGGACTGATATGAGGACGATCATTGTATTTATGTATATTAATATGAATGTAAACGCCTGAATCTGGGATCGAAGACAATGACTCTACAACTCCTCCTGTCTGGCACCTAACGCCATATACATCGCCTCTCACTCACGTGCCACAGCAAAGCAGCAAGAACCTTCTACACGAGCCACTTTCTCTTTGCGTTTTTAGCCACAATGCCCCATAAAGGCCTCAGAAAGACAGCAAGAGTGCCCCAACATTATCTCAGTAGTGAAAACTGTATGATATCATGTTGTGTGCACTATATAGTGGTATTATATGGAGACTGTATGGCACTGTGTGGTAGTATGTTGTGTGCACTATATAGTGGTATTTTATGGAGACTGTATGGCGCTGTATGCTGTCACGAGGCGGGTCAGTGGACCCACTAGGCCATACCGCCAGAGCGGGGAGGCAGCTGGCCAAACAACAAGAAACCCCAGCAATACAATGTCCCGTACAAGGGTACCTGGGTAGTCCAGACTGTGGCCGCAGCTCTAGTACAGATGGAAAAGGGCGCAGCAGGTAACGCCAGATGTGGCGGATGACAGAGGTGCCGCAGGTTGCGCCAGACGTGGCGAGTTCCTCCGGACGTGGCAGATGAAACAGGACGTGACACGACTCCGACACTAATTGGCACAGGAACAAGAACAGCACGGGATACAGGAACAGGTAACAAGGCACGGGTAACAACTGGAACCGGAAACACTAAGGGACCATTTGCAAGACAGACTGGGAAAACTAACAATGCTCAGGCAAGGATCAGAAGGCCTGGAGCCCTCTTATAGACCAGGAAATCATGGGAGTTGATGATGATGATGATGATTTCCTTTGTGCGCGGGCTGGCCCTTTAAGGCCAGGCACGAGCGTGCGCGTGCACCCTACGGGACACAGCAGACCGAACAAAAGTCCTCCCCGGAGGGATGTCTCTAACCTGCAGAGGATTAGCAGTGACGATGCAGGATGGGTCTATGATAGTCTGAAGGGACTCCACCATGTCTTCCATCTCAAACGATCTTGACAGGGCATCGGCCCTCACATTCTTGTGGAGAACAAACTGGAAACGGGTCAAGAACAGCGACCACCTGGGTTGACGGGGATTCAGCCGTTGAGCAGACTGAAGGTAGGTAAGGTTCTTGTGGTCGGTGAAGATCAGGATGGGGTGAGCTGCGCCCTCTAGAAGATGTGTCCACTCCTCCAGAGCCAATTTGATGGCCAGTAGCTCCCGATCTCCAATAGAGTAATTGCGCTCAGCAGAAGAAAAAAGTCTAGAATAGTAGCCACATACTACTGCCTTTCCTTTGGAGCTCCTCTGGAACAGAAGTGCACCAACACCAACAGAGGAAGCGTCCACTTCCAGTGAGAACTGCCGAGATACATCAGGATGATGGAGGATCGCAGCTGAAGTGAAGGCTTTGTTGAGGCTAATAAATGCGAACTCCGCCTCTGGAGTGCACACCTTGGCGTTCACACCCTTCTTGGTAAGGGTAGAGATGGGAGCCGTCAGAGATGAGAAGTTTGGAATAAACTGCCGGTAGAAATTGGCGAATCCCAGGAACCGCTGTATGGCCCTTAAGCCTTGAGGACGTGGCCACTCCAGGACAGTTTTCACTTTCTCAGGAGCCATCTTAAGACCTTGATCCGAGATGATGTAGCCCAGGAAGGGAAGAGAACTCTTCTCAAAGACGCACTTCTCCAGCTTGGCGTATAAACGATTCTCCCTTAATCGTAGTAGAACTTGACGGACATGCCTCTGATGAGTCGTCGAATCTTGGGAGAAAATCAAAATATCATTGAGATAAACAACAACAGACATAGAGGAGATCTCGGAAGATATCATTAAAGAACTCCTGAAACACTGCGGGAGTAATACTCAGTCCGAAGGGCATAACTAGGTATTCGTAGTGTTAAATGCCATCTTCCATTCGTCATCCCGGCGCTTCCGGACTAGATTATAAGCACCTGTAGGTGTAGCTTAGAAAAAAATTTTGGTTCCTCGTATGATAAAAGTTGCAACGGGTATTTGTTCTTGACCGTGATCTGGTTGAGACACCACGGTAGTCAATGCAGGGTCGAAGGGATCTGTCCTTTTTTTTAACAAAGAAGGATCCAGCCCCGGCCGGGGAGGAAGACTTTCATATGAAACCCCTCTCCAGATTCTAATTGATATAGGCCGACATGGATAGAGACTCAGGCAAGGAGAGAGGATATACTTGACCACGGGGGAGAGAGGCATTAGGAACCAGTTCAATGGGGCAGTCATAAGTCCGATGTGGAGGCAGCGTCTCAGCCTCCCTTTTGCTGAAAACATCTGCATACTGAGCAAACTGGGGAGGCAGTCCCGCCAACGACTGAGGCAGAGGAGGCTGGACAGGATGGATCTGCAACAGACAACGACCATGGCACTTGGAGCCCCATTGGAGAACCTCTCCAGAATTCCAGTCCAGGACTGGGGCATGCAGTCGAAGCCAAGGCAGGCCCAGCAGAACAAGATTGATGGCCTTGGGCAAAACAAGGAAAGAAATCAGTTCAAAATGAAGGACTCCAACCTGGAGCTTCAACGGCTTGGTTTTAGAAACTATGGGATCAGGCAGAGGCAGTCCATTTACTGAGGCAACAGCCAAAGACGTCTCTAGGGGAACTGTGGGCAACTGAAGATGATCCACTACTCTTTCTGGATGAAGTTTGCAGCAGAACCAGAGTCAAGATAGGCAGAAACTTGATGCGTCCTCTCGCCGGATACTATGGTCACAGGAATAGTCAACTTGGAACAGAATGCTGTATTATGTACCATTCTACCTAGGGTTGTCTCTCCGACCAATCCTAGGCAATTGGGTCTCTTTGGCCTCTGGGAACACAGGCACACAATATGGCCTCCGAGGCCGCAATACAAACAAAGTCCAGAAGTGCGTCTGTGTTGTTTCTCCTGGGTAGACAATTTGACATAGTTACCCTGCATAGGATCCTCTGGTGGGACAACTGAGGAGGATTGTTGGAAAGTGGAATCCAGCCTAGGAAGTTCTCTCTCCCGGAGAACCAATTGGGAAAGCTCCCGGACCCTCGTGTCAACCCGGGAGGCGAGTAGGATAAGATCGTCCAGGGTAGATGGCAGATCGCGAGCAGCCAGCTCGTCCTTAATCCCTGAAGACAGTCCCTGTCAGAATGTGGCCACCAAAGCCTCGTTGTTCCAGGTCAATTCAGCAGCCAGGATACGGAACTGAATGGCATACTCGCCCACGGAGTGGTCTCCCTGGTGTAGGGTCAGCAAGGATGCAGCAGCCGAAGAAACTCTCCCAGGTTCCTTAAAGATAGAGCGGAAGGTCTGTAAGAAGCATTGCAAGTTACGGGTCTCTGGTCCCTGATTTTCCCACAGAGGGTTAGCCCATGCCAGGGCTTTGCCAGTAATGAGAGAGATGATGAAGGCGATCCTGACGTCATCCAAAGAGAAGGACCTGGCATGATGTCTTAAGTGGATCAGGCATTAATTCAAAAATCCCCTGCAAGACCTCGGGTCTCCGTCATAGCGTGGAGGTGGTGGCAGGAAGCACAGGGGATAGGTACCGGTACAGACAGGAAGTGTAGCAGGAGGAACAGCAGGAATGGGTGTGGTGACGACTGTGGTATGAACAAGCAGCCGATGGGCTTTGGCGTTCACCGACAGGAGGAGTTGGTCTTGTCGTGACTGGTGATCCTCCATTTCGGCCAGCATGGCTTGTGTCGTCAAGGTCTCAGGTTGACGAGCAGGGTCCATGGCCTGAGCCACCTGTCACGAGGCGGGTCAGTGGACTCACTAGGCTGTACCGTCGTAGCGGGGAGGCAGCTGGCCAAATAACAGGAAACCCCAGCAATACAATGTCCCGCACAAGGGTACCAGGGTAGTCCAGACAGTGGTCACAGCTCTGGTACAAATGGAGAAGGGCGCAGCAGGTAACGCCAGACGTGGCGGATGACACAGATGACACAGGATGTGACCCGACTCCGACACTAATTGGCACAGGAACAAGAACAGCACGGGATACAGGAACAGGTAACAAGGCACGGGTAACAACTGGAACGGGAAACACTAAGGGACCATTTGCAAGACAGACTGAGAAAACTAACAACGCTCAGGCAAGGATCAGAGGGCCTGGAGCCCTCTTATAGACCAGGAAATCATGGCAGTTGATGATGATGACTTCCTTTGTGTGGGCACACCCTACGGGACACAGCAGACCGGAGCGGAAGTGAGCGCTGGCGTCTCCTAGAAAGGAGATGGGGACCAGCACTCACGGATCCATGGCTGCGGGCGTCGGGAGGTGAGTAAACCTGACGTACCGCGGCCATGGATGCTACATGCGCTATATAGTGGTATTATATGGCGACTGTATGGCACTGTATGATAATATGTTGTGTGCACTATATAGTGGTATTATATGGAGACTGTATGGCACTGTATGATAGCAAGTTGTGTGCACTATATAGTTGTATTATATGGAGACTGTATGGTGCTGTACGATAGTATGTTGTGTGCTCTATATAGTGGTATTATATGGAGACTCTATGGTGCTGTATGATAGCATTTTGTGTGCACTATATAGTGGTATTATATGGAGATTGTATGACGCTGTATGGTAGTATGTTGTGTGCACTATATAGTGGTATTATATGAAGACTGTATGGCACTGTATGATAGGTTGTTGTGTGCACCACATACTGGTAATATATGGAGACTGTATGGCACTGTATGATAGCATGTTGTGTGCACTATATAGTGGTATTATATGGAGACTGTATGGTGCTGTACGATAGTATGTTGTGTGCAGTATATAGTGGTATTATATGGAGACTCTATGGTGCTGTATGATAGCATTTTGTGTGCACTATATAGTGGTATTATATGGAGATTGTATGACGCTGTATGGTAGTATGTTGTGTGCACTATATAGTGGTATTATATGAAGACTGTATGGCACTGTAT